>NW_012156173.1:7087387-7090530 GCF_000956105.1 Propithecus coquereli
ATTGAAAGAGACCAGGGAGGCATTGGCATTTATTTTAGAACTGGAGGCACTCTGAGGAGCTCTCTGATTTGGGCTCCTGCTTTTTGCTTGGAGAGGTAAGATCTACCCAACTAAATTTTATGGATTTAGTTGAGGCTCAGAGAGACAGAGGGAAAGGAAAATAGAGAGGGCACGTACCACATTTCAGACCTTTTCTCTGCTTGTGTCAATACTGATCTGTTATAGATCTCTTTACTATTTAGAGATATTATTTTCAAATCTTTTCATGGGAGTGATTTTTGTAAAATGGGAGTAATAACTCTCTGTCTGATAGGGCTGTTGTGAGAGTTAAAAGAAAGGATACATGCGAAGCTCAGTGCCTATCTGTTCTGATGTTATGTGGCCATGAGCCAAGCTTGCAGGGCAGAGAGAAACAATGGAATTCAGCTGAATTAAAAAAACAACAACAAAAAACAGAACTTTTGAGTTAGAAGGAATTTTAGAAATAAAACCTCCTACTCTATTGTTTTATAAATAAAGAAACTAAGGCCAAGAGAGGTGAAGTAACTTGCCAAGATTACCCAGCTAGTTAGGGATGGGAATGAGACAAGCACCCAAATTGCCTCGTTCCTAGTTCAAGTCTTCCTTTCACTCTGTTATACAAAATATGTGGTTTTTATTTATTTATTTATTGTAATCCAGCATATTTAGCTATGTAGACGTATTCTAAGACACTCTTGGCAAATAAGTTGCATCCTTTAGAAAAAACCCTTTGCTGGTCCGGGTGCAGTGGCTCACGCCTGTAATCCTAGCACTCTGGGAGGCCGAGGTGGGAGGATCGCTTGAGCTCAGGAGTTCAAGACCAGTCTCAGCAAGAGGGAGACCCCACCTTTTCTAAAAAAAAAAAAAAAAGATAAAGAAAAAAGCCTTTGCTTCTGGGACCACAGGCACTTGATTTAGCAAAGTGCTTCTGCAGGGCAGTTACCTTCAGCCACTGTTCTCTCTAATTATTTGATCGGGTGGGCCAGTGTCTCAGAGAACTCAGTGGGCCCATTCTCTGTGTCAGAGACTGGAGCTCCGAGCTAGACACAGCCACTACCCTCCAAAAAATCCCTTCACCATGAATAATATGCATTTCATAATGAAGACTAAACTCCAAACAGCAGTTGAATCTCTTCAATATCACACGATGAATCAAGTATCTGGATTCTAGGAGCAGAAGGCTCACTTGCATGTAGGTGTCATAAGATTAAGGAGAGTGTAGATACACTTGGGAAAGAGAAAATAGGCCAAACAGAAGAGTGTGAGAAAATTAGCTCAGCTGATTTGATGTGAACATCTGCAGAAATTGTTAATGGGCACTGTGTCTAATTAAATCCACCAGACATATGCATGCCTGTTATCTGTGGAACGGTGTTTCTCCCCACGCTGCACCTGTTGCTGGCAAGGGTAGACTTGCATTCTATCACGTGCAATGTCAAAGGGGTGCTAAGGAGAGAAATTCGAGGCTCCAGTGGGCTTCACTTAGAGACAAGCATATCACCAGCAGGAGAGACTCACACTTGGGACTCGAACACCTACAGAAAGCAGATACACTGAGACCTCCCCACTCTCCAATCACCTATCCCAACCTCCTCACAAATGTTACAGAGACAGTAGACCTCTGGCTGGTGTAAATTTGAGAAACAAATATTGTGAACCATATTCCAAAGGCAGCATTTAACCTGTTCTACTGGAGGGCAGAATGTTTTAGTTCATATCAGCCTCCATTCGTGTACGAATGACTGTTGGGCAAATAACAAATGATCTTGTACATCAAAACAGGCTGTTTTTAGCAGATACTCTTTTGGTCATCTCACAATTGGTCAGGCCTTAGTTTGTGCCTCATGATGCCACAAGTTGCTCCTTTGATAAATCAGTCTCCTTACTTAAGACAGTCTCCATGGTTTAGTGAGTACTGATGTTTCACCCAGTCCTTTGGGTCTGGGCCCAATTTTATTAAGGGTGCAAATTGTATTAAGGGAGCAGCAGGGCACACAGGTTAATAATGCCATCTCTGGAGTCAGTCCCATCTCCCCATCTGCTAACTAGTTGCTTCAGCTCTTTAGGCCTCAGTTTCCTCATCTGCAAGATGGAGATAACAATAGCACCCACCTCATGATGTTCTCGCGACGTCTAGATGAAGCACTGCCTGCCAAGTGCTTAGAGTTGTACCTGGCACAGTGGAAATGCCCATCAATGTCAGATATTTTTATTAGTTATTACTGAACAAGCAATCTCCAGCAGATATCTATTGCAGCTCAGTCTACAGATTTGTTTTTAAAAGGAGAAAAAAAGATAGATTACAAATTAAACCTGAGGCAGAATAGACCTATTTAAAGATCTATGATATTTAGATCCATAATGTGATTTATCTCAGTTCCATACACCAAGAGTCACTTTATCACTTCTATCACCCGCCTCTCTTGGGGTATATATTCATGGGCGGATGTGATCTGGTGAATTAAAAATTAGGCTCACAGACAAGAAAGTTGTGTTCTTGGCTGGATTTCCTGCTATAATAATTTTGTAAAAATGTATGTAGACACTACTGCTTACTTAAGTTTTTAGATAATGATATGATAACAAGGAAATATTTCAAATCTAGTATCTGTCATTGTCTAATGAGGAAATTCTACGCAATCGATTGTTGAGAGGAAGGAGGGTGTGGGGAATAGGCAGTGAGCAAGACTGGGATTTTTCACTTCTTTTATCTAGTGTGTCTCCAACTGCTTATTCTTGTGCCCCCGTTCCTCATGTCCATACACACCACCCCATAGTGACATAACCAAGGCAGATGAGGTCGTGATGTGAAGTGTCTTGTGGTTTTAGCAGGAGCTGTGGAATCTAGACCTAAGGATGCCGTGTATGGAGATAATCTTGCGGAGACTGGTGCAGGATTGGTGGGTGCTATTGTAATCTCTATCCTGCAGTAACAACACTCCAAGGGTGGAGAACTATTCTGTGCAGGGGACACATGGGATCACTATGACAGGCACCGGACTCTCCATAGGACCTTTTAATAGATACTTCCATATTTTTATCATTTGACCTGCTTTTATTTCAGCTATATTGAGATCTAAATGGTATTTAAAACACAAGCATTTAAAATACAAGGTGCTCTT
>NW_012156173.1:7090580-7092562 GCF_000956105.1 Propithecus coquereli
AATATTTAACATGGAGACTCTTCATATCAAATCCTTAGGTTTGCTTCAGATCTGTGTAATTTACTTCATTGGTTTGCATCCTTATCAGGTCTTCCTTCATCTGCAAGATGGAGATAAAAACAGCACCCTCCTCATAGTGTTCTTGTGCTGCTATGACTTTCCCATTGCCTGCGCGGTGTGGTACACCCCCTCTGTGTACAAGGATTCCCCAACAGATCAAAAATATTCGGGGAAAAATTAATACTACAACAATAAAAAAATACAAATTAAAAATCAATATAATGTAACAACTATTTATATAACATTTACATTGTAGTAGATATTATAAGTAATCTGGAGATGGTTTAGAGTGTACAGAAGGATGTCTGTAGCTTATATGCAAATACTTTGTTGTTTTATATCAGGGACTTGAGCATCCTCAGATTTTGGTATCTCTGGGGGTGGAGCTGGAACCAATTCCCCAAAAATACTGAGGGACAACGGTGCTCAGGGTCACATATTTTCTATGCAGCTGTAGTCTTAGCTCTAGATGCTCTATGAAAGCTCCTTCTTTTTATTTATTTATTTATTGTTTTGAGACAGAGTCTCACTCTGTTGCCTGGGCTAGAGTGCTGTGGCGTCAGCCTAGCTCACAGCAACCTCAGACTCCTGGGCTCAAATGATCCTCCTGCCTCAGCCTCCCAGGTAGCTGGGACTACAGGCACACGCCACCATGCCTGGCTAATTTTTTCTATTTTTAGTAGAGATGGGATCTTGCTCTTGCTCAGAGCTGGTCTTGAACTCCTGAGCTCAAGCAATCCTCCCACCTCAGCCTCTCAGAGTGCTAGGATTACAGGCGTGAGCCACCATGCCAGGCTTGTATTAGAAATGTTAAGATGAACAAATATTTAAATCTGATACGCTTACTAGAATGCACCATCTTTTAGAATAAGAAGAAAAGAAAACAATTTATTGAAAGACTAAAATTTCTACCTACCTTCACCACAATAGAGAAAATTTGAAAATAATTCAAGAGCCAGTTTCTTTGCCTTTTGTCTTTTAGTTCAAGTCACTATAAAATGTGCATCTGTCTCATTCCTGTTTTCTAATTTAACTTAATATTCACCTTCCCTTATACTACCCTTCGCTGCCTAGTGCCACACACTATGGAATTAGCTTTTCTATCTAAAACAAACATCGATTAACTCTGGAAGCCAAACAAAAAGGAAATATTTGATATCAGCAGTATAGTTGCCATAGTGAAAAGAACACAAGCTTTGGGGTCAGACAGAAATTAATAAATAAGGGATCTGGGTTAGTTATTCCACTTTCAGAGCCTTAGTCTCACCGTAAGAAAAATGGGAACACAATGCCTCTTGCTGAGTTGCTAGGAAGATTAGAGATTAAAAAAAAAGTGAACCAAAAACTATGCAGTTATATGTTCAAAAATGGTAATTATCATTATTACATTTCTAGTGGCCTATTTTCTGATTTCATCAGGTATACTACCAGTTTCCTTTGTCTTGGGGCAACGCAATGTTTCATGAAGTAGTTCCCAGTTTTTATGGGATTTGTGTCGTAAATACACACATACACAAATGATTTTGAAATTAATTTCTCTTAGGGTTGGTGTTTTGTGCTATTAATGACCATGATGAAAGTTTTCCAGAACAGTAATTTTAAATGGACATGAAAAGAGCAGAGCTACATAATTATTGTCTTAAAGTATAATGAGGACAAACATATTCTGTTCTAACAAGAACATCTGAATTGTTACCCAATTTGATTCAGAAGCAATAGGAAATCTCTAGCTGGCATGGGAAAAGTCTCTTTTTCTGTGCTGTAGATATCTGAAACTCATTATACTCTTCAGATCTACTGACTCCTTCCACAGTGTCATTTCTGGCTGAGACTCTGGTCCTTTTAATCTATGACCAAAAAGAACAAATGCTACAGTTGTCACGAAATTTTATTATCTAAACACTGAAAAGTTTGTCCACATT
>NW_012156173.1:7092612-7094496 GCF_000956105.1 Propithecus coquereli
TTGTTACAATGTATTTTCAATATTTTTGAAATTTTGTATGTAAATATTTTGTATTTAAAATTGTTATCCTTTCATTTAGCCTGATTTATTCAATTAGACTTGTAAATAACATTTTGTGGTGTTTTAAATCAATATGTTAGTGTATTTTTGCGAGGTATTTGGATTATCTATAAAGTCTAGTGTTAGGCAGAAAAGAACAGTACTAAATAAGCATTCACATTCACATTCGCATCTCCTCCACACCGTGTCTGAGAAATTCCTTCTCACATTAACCCCCATGGAGTAAAAGTCTGTGTAAACAGATGGACTTTGCACCTTGCCCTAAAGGTCAGCTGGCGACAGCCCTGTGAGTTTGGCAGCAAATCCCTTAGTCAAGGACCTTCCCATAAGAAAAGCTTCATCTTCATTTCAATCCTAGTGACATGAACAGGACTCAGCTTTCATCACAGACATGGCAGTCACTGAGGCTTCCAGAGGATTCTGTCAGCCATGATGATGATGGTTGCAATGGTGCGAAGTACTTTATATTTTTCCAAGGCTCTATGCCCTATGAAAGGTCCTTGCAATTGAACCTTAAAACACCATAGACTGAGAAATGTATATGCAAAGCATTTTTTTTTCCAGGAAAAGAAAACAAATATAATTCAGTCCAGGTTCTTGGATTTCTCACATCTAAATGAACTTTAAAATATGTTTGAATGTATCTCCGAGGAATCTAATTTTAACGTTTTTTCATTGTTCAATCTAGACTAATAATAATATCAGCAACTCTGGTTTGGGAACCACGGAACTCACAAACCATTCTAATATGTCATATTTTGTACCCTTTTACTGATTCTCCCATAATTATAATCGACAGAAAATATGTTATTCGCCATAAATGACTGTTATAGGTGTGATGCATGCTATAGCTTCATTATTCTAGGAGAATCGGAGGTTCCCCCGTGAGAAAACTCAGGAATGTAGTTATTTCCTGTCTCCCTCTTCACTGAATCCTTGGACAGTACCATTTTATGTTCTCAAGTGAGAACGATTGCTTAATTGTGTGTCTGAAAGAGCACAAAGTATGTTTCTGAGCAGAGTACCTATTGGATCTTCTCTGTAATCATAGTACGGTTCAAAAGAACTTTGTGCAGGGTCTGGCTAATATTCTCTTTTTTTTCTTTCTTTCTTTTTTTTTTCCTTTGCCCCACAACTATTGTTGGAGTGTCAAATGGGCATCTCTCTCATCTCCCAGATTGATGGCATCGTCTAGGACTTCCCACATAGACAAGATAAACGAAAGGCTTCCATGGACAGGTATGTAACTGTGGAGACAGCAGCGCTGCAGATGAGGCCTCCTGATCAGAAAGAATGTCTGTCCCACAGTCAATTCTCTGGCTCTGCAGTCACCTTTGACATGACTTGCTGAATAGGAGTTTGTTTTCCAATTTCCATGGTTCAGCCATAGGCCATGCAAAGTAAATACTAGTAAATGAGCAACAGTGGGTTCAAAGGAACATAAGACTAGAGTCCCTCCTCCTTTCCAAGACAGTTTGGGTAGCATTCACATGTGAATCAATCTGCTTGGGGTCTTTGAAGTGACTTTGATTAAGAGTTGTGGCCCAATAGTAGTGAAACGGGCGGGGCCATCAAAAGAATTGGCAGCTCCAATATGGACACTCAGCCTGTGCACCCATCCAGACAGCCCCAGGTAATGGTGCTGTAGGCAGAATGCTTTCAGCCTTGGAAAAACAAACCAGGAACTCACTACTCATGGAGATTTGCATAGAAGTGGGTTTGTTCGAAGTAAAGAAAATATGCCTTAAGACTTCATGTTCTTACAGAACTGCTTTGAATTAAATAAATTCACAGTACATTAGATCTTTTTTAGTATTCTTTAAT
>NW_012156173.1:7096481-7102187 GCF_000956105.1 Propithecus coquereli
CCTGAGCTCAAACAATCCGCCCGCCTCGGCCTCCCAGAGAGCTAGGATTACAGGTATGAGCCACCGCGCCCAGCCGATTTGGTCCTTCTGAATCTATCAAGGTGGGACCTAGCAGAGGCGGTGGCTAAGCTCCTGAAACCTAGATCAAAGGGTTAGTAGCTACGTGTTTACATTGAATTTGTGAAGGATGAGAAAACATAGGAAACTTGAGACTTTTCTTAGTATAATATGCCAAGTGAAGTCATGATGGCACTTGTATGTTGTGAGTGCTGCTAGAATCTCCTCCCTGTGTTTCAGCTCATCAGTTTGTCCTCATCAATCCCAACCAACGAATACCATCAAGTATGTGAATATGCAATGTGTCAAAGACTAATTATCTTGGGTCTTAACACCACCCTCTCCCCAAAAGTAAGTCTTTCCTCTGTAGAATTAAAAATTCCTTCTGTCGTTCACAAAATACGCCTGTTAGTAAACTTTTGATTCATTAAAGATGGGAATAATGCTCTTATTTTTCTCTATCATATCTACGTACGCATATCTACGCATGTTAGAAAGGGTCTACTTTCTCCTTCTACCCTTAGAAGGAAATACTTATTTCTAAAAAAGCAAAATATTCCAAGTTGCCATTAAAAGTTCAGAAGAACAATATGGCAGTGAGGAAGAATCACCCTTTACTAATAAGATAAGAAACTTCAGGAAACTCTACTCTTGATTTGGCAGGAAACACTAGAGTGGGGAAGATTCATGAAAGCAGGACACTTAGAGATCAAAGCTGGTGAAGCCAGGATCCGAAGAAACAGATTCCAGAAAGTTATCAGTTCTCAGGAAGACAGAACAGGAGAATAAGGAAAGAGATTTTTTTTGGAATGTGAAATTTGCTAACACCTCCTAAACCTAAAACCAAAAAAAATGGGAAAAGTCCCCAAAGAGGAGAGAGAGTACCTTTGTCAGGTAGAGCCACCTCCCAGAGATGTCTTTTTCCAGCGATGACCTATAAAAGTGAAAAAGCTGTATTTTGTTTACTTGTATTCCTCTGCTTCATTAGCTCGGAGAATACTTCTATTAGAGTTTGATTTAGCAATCACAGTCATTATTTATAACCGGTAAGCATTTACACTTAGTGAAAACCTAGTTAGTATTTGCTGCTAAAGCAAACATAATAAAGTAATCTCTGATTCCAACCAATGATCCTTGGAATAATTCTGGTTTTTCAAAATAGTGTTTGTATTTGAAACATCTGACCGTGACCTACATTCTCTAACGTGCAGGTCTGATTACATTGAGTTTGATCTTTGGTTCAGATGTGGCTTTCCTCTAATAGTGCAATAATCATAATAATAATCCATTTTAATTTTTATAATGCCTGTTTATAGTTCACAAAGTGATCTCATGCATGTTATTTTTACAACAACAGATATGTAATATCTTGATTTTGTAAATAAGTAAACTGTGGCATAAGTGGCAAAAACAGGACTCAAAGCCAGGCCTCCCGGCTCCAAATCTAATACTCTTCCTACCAACTACTGTACAAATTAAATGCACTGGATATGACACATGCCTTCCGTAAGTCTGCAAAAAGATTAAATGGTGGCTGTTACTGGTATCGAGTGCGCAGAATTACATCACACCATTCCAGATGTCTTACTAAAATTTATCCTAAAGATGACTTCAAGGGTTCAGAAAGGCTACCATCCTTCAGTGCTTGAATGATGTGACACCATTGATTGACACAAACCCAGCTCAGACCTCAGGAAGAGTAGGGGGAGACAAGTCAAGTCACAATCCAAATTAGTGCAGCTGCTCCTGCAGCAAGAGGAACACAATGTGGTCTTTGACTAACCTTTCAATGCCCTGTGTAGCTGGAGCCCTGAGGGCGGTGCTGAGCTGACAGCCTGGAACATTGACCAACATGCTGCAACTGACGTGTAAATCACCCTCTGACTAGGGGTCCCAAATCTGGAAAAGGAAATGTCATCTTTGGACTTTGTCCATCATGTGTGCAAGCACGAATGGCCCCTCTGGGTGCCTCTCTCCACCTTTGCAGACAAGTGACACAATGCAGGTAGAGATAACATTTTTGGAGTTTACTCCTAAGACTGGCCATTAGTTTTTAAAAACATTCCTTTTATCTGAAATTTGATCATAACTTTTTTTTCTTAAAATGCCACATCTTCTAATATCCAGGTGATAGGATGCTGAGACTATATCTAATCAATGTATCAAATATTTTCAGTAAGCCAAGAATTAGAGCTTGGTTGAGGAATCAACAGAACTTCTGGTAACTTAATCAACAGTCTCATCTCTGCTTGTCAATTTTTATTTTTTATTGTTTTTTAATAATGTGGTTGTACCGCAAGGTCCTTGCTTCCTGGCACTGCCAGCCTGTCTGAACTTCTGGGCATGATCTTTGGTTCCTCTCTTCCCCATTGCTGGCCTCCACCTGCCTGGAAGAGTTCCACCGGCTTCTTGGGCACCACCTTCCCACCCCCTCCGAGCCAACTGCTTACTTGCGTTGTGACCTGTTGGCCCTTGTGTCCCCATTCTGCTACCACACCTACTTGCCAGGCTGAAATTCCTCTCTGCTGCCTTTGCAGCTGCCTCCCTCAGGGCCAGCCCTCCCAGATCCTACTTCTGCACACTGGCGCCTCTCAGCTGGCCTCTTCCTCATGCAGGTAATTTGCCCAGCTCATCGTAGCATCCTGAGACATTCAGTCTATCCATGTAATTTATGCATTGGCCATTCCTTGTCCTTTTAGGAATTTTCCTGATTGATTCTAGTGAGTAGGAGAAGTAAAACTAAAAGACAGCCACACTGGATAGTAACTTACTAGCAGTTCTTGAAAATATTAACCAGGATGACATCAATCTGTATTGATTTGGAAGCATTTTGTCTAAAAGGAAGCATTTTGTCTTTCCTACTTTCATTCCTATTAACAAGGCCAATCAGTAGTTGTTGACATCAGTGACTCTTAAACATGTATATGAATTTTCTGACTATTTTTGATTCAGTAGATCTAGAGTGGGAACTGAGATTCTGAATTTCTAAGACATCTCCTGATGATGCTGGTGCTGTTGGTCCATAGACCACACTTTGGGTAGCAGGGACCTGTATGTTACTTTATAGAGATTGGCAGAGCAGAGAGTGAGAGGGGTAGGTATGATGAAGGTAATACAATTCAGACTCTTCTAATAATTTATAAATATCTGGTAAAAATAGAGCTTATACTACTGGAATTCCAATCGCATTTTAGGGATTCCTATCAATTTAGAACCAATAGAAGTATTCAAATAAATTAAATTAAATGTGGCCTAAATTTCCCAATTTTTGCTTTCCTTAGTTTGCAATATACAGATAATTCTCAAAAGTATAATTTGTGAACAAAGTACTAGGCTGTGCTCTTAAAAATAATTGCTTACTTAATAGATTCAGAATGGAATTTTGAAAGAATACAAGCTACACTGGGACCAAAGTCATCAAGAAACTGAGTACAGCCATGGAATTTTCATTGCACCTTTGAGGGGCCTCCCCCGACATCACTGAGGGTAAGTCAGCCAACCCCCACCTCTAAGAGTAGAAGAGCTTTTCACTAACAACAGCAAATATTATTTAGAATATTGAGCTCACCTAACATGAAAAACAATTTCCAAAGAAACTGGAATTTCCGTTGCTGCTGCGAAAAGCAATGCCTTGGGTTAAATGAAATAATTATATCATTTCTTAATATTATATTTAGTTTTCAGGACAGATACAGAATGCTTTGGAATTCAGATTGTTTAACAGATGTTTGCATGCCTGGCCATTTAGCTAGGGACCAGGGACATAGGGGCACCAAGACAGACATAATCCTTTCCTTCCTTGAGTTTTCAGACCGTATTTGCTCTTTTTTCCCTCCCTACTAAATATGTCTTCTTATAACTTTGTAATCCCTCTCCCCAACAACTTCTCTATTTTTTAAGTAAAAAAATTGAATCTTGAATCTTGATCCAAACTTTTAAAAAAATGTGAGCAATTGGAACATTTCTAAATGTTGCTACAGTTGGAAAGATCATGCATCTTATACCTATATTTTATATATGTTTATGTCATACATGTATAAACTTATGGCTTCTGCTTTCACAGTACCTTAAACCTACTTTTAATTTTGTGTGCAACTTCTTGTATCATAATTACTTGCTTACAAGTCTGTCTTCCTAGCTAGGCTGTAAAGGTATTGCCAGAACCACTACTACCCACCGAATTGCCAAGCCAGAATCTGGGCCTGTTTGGGCCTGCTAAATCATGTTGATTCAATTTCGCAAACACCTTTCAAATCATCCCTTTTCAGCTCCTCAAAATCTCAGCCAGGCAATTACTACAGCCTCCTCATTTGCCTCTGCTCTGGGCCTTCCCATGACCTCCCATCTCACACTGAAACTGGGAACTGGCAGGTACTGCTTTAGGTACTGCTTTGGGCATTGCTTTGCATTGCCTTGGGCGTTGCTATAGCATTATTATCAGAGTCAGAAAGTTTCACAACAAAGTTTCAAATAACCCTGATCAAACCAGGATGGAGGCAGGGCAAGTTTCAACCAGTTAGAACCAAGATAGTGGAGAAATAGAGGGTGTCAACCTGATTCCAGGAAAACACGGCCCCTTTCTTGAATATTCCTCCCCTTCCTTAGCCTATAATTAAGGCTTTGCTTAAACAGAAGGGCAACAGGAACCAGGCGGCCGGTTCTCTTCTGCTGGGAGAACTTGCCTCTGCTCTGTGAGTGGAGTAGACTTTCTATAGCTTCTGAATAAATATCGCTTTCACTTTGTACTGTCAGCTTGCTCCTGAATTCTTTCTTGCTGGAGCAAAGCCAAGGACCCACTTGGACCTCAAGAGGCTCCAGGCATTGGGAGTCACTTTCCTGTGTCAATACTTCCAATCTGACTTCTACAGTGCCTAGAGGGAGTTCTCTAAAATGTTCATTGCTCTGTCACTCCTGGCTTCAGTGGACTCTCATTACCATGAGGATAAAATCCAAAGCAGTGTACAAGCCTCACAAACAAATACATGTGGAAACGTTGCATTCTATATACCTCCTTTGATGTACACTACATTTTAGTATACGAAAGGTTCTGAGATGATCTGAAGTTAAACAGACTTCTCTAGTTTTGCTTAACCTAGTATGTCTCAAATGCATTTAACTATGGAATTTTTTTCTCCTAGTAATTCCTATCAGTATCCCCCAAGCCAGCATTTCTCCAGGATATACTTCTGGGAGTTCACTTGGTCTAAGCCAGCCAGGTCTGTGTGCAAAGCTCTTGCGCTGGAGCCCACAGTAGCCTTTCTGGGCGATGCCTGTGTAAGCCTCCTCAGAGTGCCTGCGTGGCGAAACCATGCTTGATTAAATACAGCTGTTTCAACTTAAAGTTTTAGTGCCGCTGTAAGAGACTTTTAAAAATCATTGAGCACAATTCACTCATTTTACATTTAAAGGAAGCAGGGGTCAGAGAGGGAGAGACTTACTCATGATCACACAGATAATAAACTAGACATGGAACTGCACAAAAATGACATGGTTCAGAAGTAGCCACAATTGCATTTGAGGGGAGCAGGTGAGAAGAATGTAAATAACAAGAAAAATAAATTGGGAAAAGAAAACAGAAACCAAGCAATGACTGTCTAGATCAGTGCTTACCAATAGAAAAAGAATGTGAGCCACAAATGCAAGCCATAT
>NW_012156173.1:7104008-7119255 GCF_000956105.1 Propithecus coquereli
GAGTAAAAAGAGCATATTTTCTGGAAGGACGTCAAGTTGCTGTACACTGGCACTGGAAGGCAGGCCGATTGGAGATACAACGGGGTCAGTGTCTGGACAGCAATCTGTCATGGAGCACAGCCTGTCATAGACAGCCCTGGAGATGCAGACAAAGACCCACGACTATTCTTTTCCAGAGAGATCCTTTAAAGCACCTTGGGGCCGAAGCTCTGCACGGGGCCCTGTGCTTCCGTGTGGGACCACCTGCCAGGAGCTGTGGTCCGGCTGACCTCTCCCAACCCAATGTGAATAACTTCCGAGAGGTAGTCCCCACATAAGGGCCGGGGCTGCAAGCAGTAAAGAAAGAGAAGAGATTTATAGCTCTAGCATATCTCTTCCTTTTGAAAATGAAACGGCACATGATGGGGGGAAGGGGGCTTGGCTGAAAGGGCCTATCCCCAGGCATGACCAGTTCAATGTTCATTACCCAGTGCAAAAGCTTGAGTCGGTCCAGGCAAGTCTGCAGAGGAAAGAAAGCGCTGGTGTATTTAGTAATGGACAAGCAGAGGCTCCCTCAAGAATTCTCTGATCTATTTTTTAAAAGCCTCATCCCATAGGCCTTTTTCCCAGAAGGCAGTGTTTGCCTGGGGGACTTGGTGGGGCCATTAGCACCACTGCAGGTGAGGAATCATAACAGCATCTAGAAATGTGGTAGGTTCCACTCTAATGTCCATTGAGATCTGGAAAAAAAACTCTATAGATCATTAAAAACTCCTCAAAATAAAGAGAGAGCTAAGGTGTTGTGTCTTTTGCGGTCATTCTGATTCTTCCAAACTTGAAGAAATTGTTCAGAATCTTCAAAACTCTGAAGATTCTTTGAACTATGGAAAAAGATCAGATATTTCAAAATATAGGGTGATAGCTGCCCCCACCCCCATGTGGCTTCAGCATGAACATGGTATTACTTACTATTATGTCATCTCTGCTTTGTGATGACTAGGAGGAAAGTGAGTTTCACCATCAGAAAATACCACATGCTTGCGGTCTTCTCCCAAATTTTGAGGAACAAAGAGGAATTCTGGGCAGAAAGACTGAGGTTACATTTCAGAGTTCTACCATGGGTAGATCTGAGGGCCCATACACAATGCAAACACAGACAAGGGAGATTTGCACAGCTTTTAACTTAGGTCAAAAAAACATGTAATTTGTTAAGTAAGAGGGCGCTAACACGTGCCATGTCACGCTGGATTTTCTTGAAAAATAAAAAAAAATAACAAAGTTAAACTTTCAGTCAACCTGAAAATATTAGCTTTTTATGGGGGCAGGGCGGAACGAATGGAACAGCAGAGCTTTTTTTTTTTTTTTTTTGATTGTCCATTTTCTGAATCTTCTCAGGGAAAGAATGATAGGGGAATAAGGCAGTCAGGAAATAGGGATGGGAGAAAAAATATTGGGAACATATTTATTAAAGGTACAGCACAAGTAGAAAAGGTAGGCCTCTATCACTACTGGTAACCAAAGTATACGGTAAGACATAGTGATAAATAAATGTTTTTCTGAGATTGAATTTGAAATCTTTTAATTGAAGGAGAAAAATGCAAATGAGTCAGTAGCATATGGTGTGTTATATACAATGCAGATCTTAGCAATATTTTATCATTTCTAAACCTGCAGTAGCAAATACTTTTCAAGAGGTATAAATTACATGGGTTTAGGAAAAGAAGAGGTGTTAATTACAGAAAATTTCCCTCTTTAAAAGATAAAACAATATTTTGGAGGAAAAAAAGTCCTTGCCTGGAAGCATGATAAGGTCAAAGATCAGGATCCAGTGTACCAGATTGTTTTTATTAGCTAAAACTTTGTCAAAAAGCAGAGTACAGAAGGCACCATGAGAGATTTAAGAATGAGTTCCATATTGGGATCTGGTGACTCATTGCTTATTACACTTTTAATTGAAATGTTTTCCTTTCTTTTATCAAATAAAAACTGTACCATCAAACTTTTAAATTTTCCTTACCTGGTGTTTCACTATATTGACTTCTTTATCATTGATTGTGAGCCTACTGTCATAATAGGAAAGTCCTTTCTCCTCTGTGACCTGCAGCCAATAATCACGTGCTTTCTAAAATTGATTTTTAAACGATATCGATGATAATATCAATGCTGAATAAGAAGATAACAGGATATTTAATGTCTTCTTTTTCGAGGTCAGTGGATGCTGGTTTAAATCTGAACCAAATGCTAATTCTCTATCATTCATTCCTTCAATCACAATTTTAAATATTCTTTCTAGTCTCAGAACAGAAAAACTGGTCTCAAAAAATGTCAGTGCTATTGATGTCCGGTGTTTTATGTTGGGACATAAATGGTGGGGAAACGGTGGACCCATTAATAATCCTACGTTTTTGCCCAAACTAAGGTCCAGGGATTGCCTACTGTATTGCACTGGAACTCCCTCTCCCCCTCTCTCATGGTACAGGCGGGAATGTGGGGGGAGCGCTGACCCCCGCGTCCACACAAAGAGCCTCGGACAATAAAGAAGGTCGCCCCTTTCTATACAGACCTGCCTTTGTGCTCCGTGTGGGGCTTGATCCTGCTCAGTAGGTGCCAGGGAGATAGATGTTTTGTGTTGGCGACTTTCACACAGGCAGGCAGGTACGGCGAGCCTGGTAACAGATGAGGACCCCTGGGGAGCCCTTGACTATGCAGAATGAAAACTCAAAAGAAACCATATTGGGCACAGATACAAAGGGAGTCCCCTGCTCCTTTTCCCTCCTCCCCGTTCCCTTTCTCCCCTTCCTTAGGAACGGCCATGAATGTGGAAAGCTGGCTTCCCCCTGGAAGCGCTGGCGTGGCCGGGGCTCCATATGCTATTCTATGCAAATGCTTTCCACCCTCCCCGCCTGGGGAGCGAGTGTTGCTTTTTCACCCTTCCGCAAGTCCATTTTTTGTCTTTTCTGGGAGAGAAGGGCAAACTGAAGGATGAAAAAACTTTGCAAACAACTCTTTACTCTACGTTACTCTGGATGAGTGGAAACGTAATACAGCGAAGTGCAGTCAGGCCGCTGTGGCTGCCCACATCAGGGGGGTACCGATGCCTAGGGTTTTGGGGAGCAGAAGGGTGGTGGGGAACAAGGCCTAGAAGTGCATCAATAAAGTACCAGTGAAAAGCTTTAGACATACCAGGCGTTTTCCTCAAATTTGGAAGTAGATGGTGAAGACATTTGAAAAGACTTGGGCACCAAAATTGTGTTACTACTTTTATACAATATAAATAAATAGTGTATTTCATTGTTGAAGACTGCCTCCTTCCCTTTCCCTATTTGCTTTAAAAATACCACAAAATGGTTTCAAGTATTCCTGTTGGTTTTTGTAAATTAGAAAACAATTTTTTCATCACTTCTGTTCAACGTGGTAATTTTTTTGATATTACCTTTTTTGTGAGGTAAAATCAATTTTGTACAGTCTAGTTATATGGCTAAAAAAAAAAAAATACAAAGAACGAAAACCCATTACCAGGATTCTAAGGTAAGATGTAATTTGTGACCCATAACAGTGAGGTCAAACCACCGCTAAAAATCTCTGTCAAAGGGGATTCCGGAAGCTTCAGAATTGGACATCTCAGTGCTCCTCACCCTTTTAGCCCATATTGACATAAATCAAAATTAGACCTAAGCTCAAATAATACTAATAAATTTTATAAATACCAGAATGTGTAAGAAGTGTTTTTAAAGTATTGTGCGACTATCACGTGTATTTGCTTCCTTATTACATACGAACCTAACTAATATTCTGATGAAACAGGACACATTTGTTTTATATTTTAAAATTTAGGATGATCATATATGTTTTTGACATTTCTGGTAGCATTATTAGTCTGCCATTCTATGCAAGTGTTTCTTAATAGGATTAAATAATTCACCATCTAGAAATAAATTAATCCTTTAAAGGGAATCAAGCCTTCCTTTACCACATATGACATGCACGTGCATACAAGACAGCCTGTATCTTGGGAACAATATGCTAAGAGGGGAGTTTGTGATATTTAACTTCAGCACAAGAGATTTTTACTAACGTTAAAACACAAATAATGTTTTCACTATAGATTGGTCTATGCTCCCAACCACATGTATATATAATTCTGAAGTTAACACAGCAGTATAGTGGCTTTTGTGGATTTTCTTTCTTCTTACAGGACAAACGACTATAGTTAAGAAGAGAGCACTTAAAATAGTGGTAAATAAATGTAAATTCAGGTCCTGAATCAAATTAAATAATAATGGACTAATTTAAAAATACAAAGTACGGAACACATGTGTTCCCTCCCACACTCATGGCAGACATCAATAATCAACATGACACTTTGCAACCGGCTGCAGCCTCAGAATCCGTCTCAACAATACTCCAAGGAATCACTACTATTTAATCAACCTGGCATATAGGATGGCCCCCTATTTGCCATCCTTGCACTAGTCTCTTAATCTATTTGTGTCTTAGTTTCTCTGTTAAAGACATGATCACAAAGATTAGAGTCCTGTATGGGTAGAGAAGTATGAACTTTTGCAATAGATTATCAAGAGATGATGCATATATATTTTTAAAAGTAAATATAAAACGGGTAATGCCAATATAAAGGAGTTGGGGTTAAGTCCATCTATAAATAAGTTATATGCATGATATCTGACAATCTATTCATTTTTAGAATTCTATCACGGCTGCCTCACCTCAAGAAATGGTTACTCATAGTATCATTGATAATCAAAATCTATCATAAGTCAGAGATTTAATATAAATAGAATTTCATAGGCAAAGAATACTGCTCTAAATATATTCATTTTACAAAGATAATCTAAAGGTATTATTGAGTCTCTATTCAATGCCTTTTCTAAACAGTCTATTTGTCTATAAATCAAAACGTGACTGCTGGGATATCTGCCACCTGGGATACTCTTCCTTCCTCTTTCAGGTTGGCCCTTGTCTCATTTGAGGTCTTTGCTGAAATGTCAGCTCCTCGGAGGCCTTTCCGTATACCCCGATCCAAAGTAGATTGTCAGCATTCCTATGATGCTATCTCACAGCACCCTTTTCTTTTTCTTTATAGCATTTATCACTCACTCAAAAAAACCCCTGTCCATACATCCATCTCATCTCTCTAAACTTACTTAGTAGCTATCTTCTCCAAAAGGATCATGTTTTTTTGTTCACACTCAAGGCCCTGACATATTCTAGAAGCCTTGGTTGCACATTAGAATCACCTACGAAGCTTTTTAGAAATCCCAATGCCCAGGCCAAATCCCAGAAGAAATACATCAGAGAAGGTATTAGTCTGCTCGTGTTGCCATAACAAAATATTACAGACTGGGTGACTTAACCAACAGAAACTTATTTTTTCATAGTTCTGGAGGCTAGATATCCAAGATTGATGTGCCATCAGAGTTGGTTTCTGGTGAGGCTTTTCTCCTTGGCTTACAGATGGTTGTCTTCTCACTATGTCCTCACATGGCCTCCTCTCCGTGCATTCACCAGAAAGAGAGAGAGAGAACACACAAGCTTTCACGGTCTCTTTCTCTTATTATAAGGACAGAAGTCCTATTGGATTAGGGCCCCACCCTTATGACTTCATTTAACCTTAATTACCTCCGTAAGGCCCTTTCTCCAAATACAGTCACATTGAGTGTTAGGGCTTCAACAGATGAATTTGGGGAGGGAGGCACAATTTAGTCCATAACAGGGTGAGACCAAGGCATCTGTGTGTTTTAAAACTTTATTCCAATGTCCAGCTGCCTTAGTCCATTTTGTGTTGCTATAGTAAAATACCTGAGGAATCCAGCCTCTTTTTCACAACCCACTGTCTGGGGAACTAATCCATTCCCAACAGAGTGAGGAACACCACCCCCATGGAAGGGCATTAATCTATTCATGAGGGATCTGCCCCCATGACCCAAACACCTCCCACTAGGCCCCACCTCCCAACCCTGCTGCACTGGGGATCAAATTTCAACATGAGTTTTGCTGGGGGACAAATCACATCCAAACCATTGCACCAGCTTAGACTGAAAAGTCACTATTACATAGGGAGAAAGATCACAGCAAGACTCAGGTATTTTTCATGTTAAAAGACACAAAATAACTTTAACAGCTTATTACGTAACCTTTTCAGTAGGAGCACTGTAAATTATGAAAGCCATGGAAAATATTATGTTCTAATCCAGCACCATCAAAAAGGAGTGGGAAGTATGGAGACAAATACATTGCCTTTGCAAAATGACTGCCTCTATTGCTGTATGTGCCATATTCATCTACAGGCCTGTGAATTCAGAAACAAAACATTCCCCTTTTCAATGAGCCTAGCAGTTTGCCAGTGATGAGTACAAAAGCTGGGAAAAGGTTTTATGCTCATTCACAATTGGGGCTAAGCTGGTGGGATCATATCTCTCAAAAGTGTGGCTAGAGGTGATTAAAAACAAGAGGAAGATTTAAAGCTTGATGCCTCCTAGACGGTAATTGGAAAAGAGCAAGGGAGTCAATGCAAATGCAGCCACCTGCCCGGATGACATGTATTTAGAGAAAGGATTTATGCAAAACATCTGATTGTCTTTTGCCCTGAATACCCACTGAGTCTCCAAAGCAAGGAATTGGTGAACTTTGTGTGGGCCGCCCGGAGCTTGGCCACAGTACTTTGTGCAGGAAGCTACTGTTGGGGGTTGGGGGACATAGGTCTGGAGTCAGAAGAGACTAATTTAAGACATTGCTGTGCCATCTCCCCCTTTGTAACCATGGGCAAGTTACTCCTCCTCTCCGAGTCTCTAGCTCCTCAATTTTGTAACAAATAACATCCAAAAGGATTTCTGTGAGGGTGAGCTGTACAGCCTTTTATAAATTCTGGTCATTATTATTGCTATGTGCTTTACAGAAGTCATCACTCTGAACCTACCGTATGGAAATACTATGTAAATTACTAGACAACTTTGATGTGCTGTTTTTGGAAAAAACTTTAGAAAGCTTACATCTTGTCAAATTATTCAGCAAAGATCACTTGTGATTGGATTAAAATCATAAACTAAGCACAAGCTCCATCTAGCCTCCCTTTTCTCCCTAAAGCCCTAAAAATGACAGAATTTAAAAAAATAAATCACAGATCTAAGAAACAAGAAGTGATGTCTGACATGGATTAGAAATTCTAAAGCATCCCTAAAAATTGGAAAATGTTTAATTAAATTAGATTTGAAGAGAAAACCAAAGGCCAAAATATATATAGGAAGGGATCAGTTCATAATGTAAGAGCAGCCTCGATGGTACTCCAAGTTTGGACCTGGCAGATATGGGGAGTTGAATGTGGCTATTGGGTGGCTGGGCTGAGTATCACAATATAAGCAGCTGGGAAAACTAGACTCTCTTTTCTTCCTGTGCTTGTTTCAAGTAGCAAGCAGGAGAAAAACTTTCTGCAAGTGGGATCAGCAATTGTGACTACCGGGGCTGGAGGAGTGAGCAGGGCCCCAAGTGATTGGTAAAACTCAAGATGGGTAAGAAGCCCCCCCTCCAGTCAAGAAGACTAACTGCTGGGCAACCAAATAGTAGCACTTTCCACCCCTCCACCCCAAGCACTGGAGGCTGGCTGAGACACACGTTATGGTGCTCCTAGATAGAGCATCAGTAGAAGGACTCCCAAATACAACGATGAATACTCAACCAAGACTCACCAAGTATTTGTATAAAACACACCGGATAAGAGAGGTAATACATTCAGCAAATAATAATGGATAAGGCAAACCAAACAAGGTATTAGAATAAGTATGATGACAACCTCCAAAGTTGATGTGAGAATGCTTAGCACACATAAAAAAATTAACACCACAACAAAAAACAAAAAATAAGCTAGATGTCTGGGAAATTGAATATTTGATTGTTGAAGCTAGCAGCCAGTAGAGGAGCTAAAGAGCAGAATGGAAATAGTTGATGAGTTAGTGAGTTATCATCGAGATGAAGGGTTCTTCCTGAATACTCTACAACAGGACAAAGAAATGAATCATATGAAAGAAATATTGAGAGACTTGGCAAGTGGTTCCAGCAACTCTACCTAGTATGCATCACAAAGAAAGAACAGAGGAAAGCATAAAAGAAACAATGGAAGGATTTCCAAACTTTAAGAAACAAGCGAGTCATATTAAAAGGACCCATTGAGTGGAGGCTGGGGAAGTTGCAGGTAATATGTGGAATATATATATATATATATATATATATATAATTAAAAGTAAAGACAGAAAGAAATCTCAATCTACCTCCATTTGGAATGGAACTTCCAATATAGCTGACTCTAGTTATCTAAGCCTGATGTCTCCCCTACCCCAACACACACAGTAACGATGAGCAAAGCAGATGCTCATGTTGTCCTTGAAATCTCACTGAGGTGCCACTGGGACATCTAATCTCCCCTCCTATCTTTGAGGGAGTTTGCGTGTAATAGCACTTCCAAAACCCAACCAAGGGCAAGCGTCATTCCCTTCACCTTGAGCTATGTAGGTCCAGTTATCTTTTTAACATATTTTGTAATTATTTATAAAATACCTCAAATCTTTGGGGGAAGAAGAAAAGTGTATGAACATTTATTAACATAAAAGTTTCATCCAAGTCACTGGACAGAGGCCAGAGCTGCAGGTACCTTTTGTGATCATTGGCGTAAATCCAACAAATTGGACTGCTGCTCACTTGTGGAAAGAAAATAAATTTTAGTTTCTGAGAGAAAAGGTTTCGAATGCTGGATTCTTGATGTGCAGATCTGGAAACACTTACCCTCCTTGAGAATTAGTTAATAGAGGCAATCTAAAGCATGGATAAAATAATGCATCTATGATTAAAAATAAATTTTGTAATATTAATCTGTTGATAGCCTTAGAATTTTCTTACTAATCTTGCCCCCCCCCTCCAGCCCCTATCAGCACTGAGGATGTTCTTTACTTACTTCTTTTAGGAAAATATCATGCCAACATGGTAAAGCTTCAATTTTACTCAAAAAAAAAAAAATCTTTAGTGAAGCTTTTGAGTTGCAATATGAACCTTCGAAACTTGTGGCAGAGGCAAGAATATAAGAGAAAAGGATTTGGAGACACAAAAATCAAGGCTGTAAAGTAATTTTTTCCGTCAATAATGGTTTAGAAGAATGTAGATGACGCGATCGTGAGTCTTCCCATTGTGGAAGAGATGAAAATCCTCCGGGCTGGGGTAGAGAGAGAAGCAGGATGGGAAAGCGAGACTGAGACCATGGTGAGCATCCTTCATAGAACGCCATGAACTCTGTTCTGGACAAGTCAAGTGCCGTGGCGAGGGCGAGACTGAGCCTGTGTTCCTGAGATCAGAAAAGCCAAGATGGCAAGCCTAGCAGAGTCCCTCCACACTGTCACTCTGCTGTAGCAGTAGAGACGCTGTGTCTAGGCAGATCAATCCTGAAACAGCCATGCTAGCAGTGTCAAAAATATTCCTGTTCCTTTGAGAGGAGGTTGAAGTGGCTAAGGAGAACTGGTTGACCCAGAAAAGTCTTGTAGCCAAGTTAAGGAAGGCCCAGGGTGACCTTCTCTTCTCACTATGCACACACTACCTTGGCACTCTTATGGACTCCCAGGATATACAAATAATAAGGGCTGCATAGCGTAATGATTAAAAGAATGAGCGTGGAGCCACTCTGCCTGGTCTAGCTCCTAGCCCTGCCTCATATTAGCCGGAGAACATTGGAAAACATTCTTTACCTCTCCGGGCCTTGGTTCTCTTATCTACATGATGGGAAAGACAATAGCACCTACTTCATATGACCGTTGGAAGGATTAACTAAGTTAATCTATCTAAAACCTTAGAACAGTGCCTAGCTCAGAATAAGTACCTTATGTGTTAGCAAAAATGGTAATGATTAGCGTTACTATCATTGCTACTATTGCTTTGTACTCTCTGTTATACAACTTCCCTTTCTTTCCTGACTTCTTTACGTGGTGAACTCAGAGGTATCTTTCCAAACTACACATTGTATCTGCCCAAATCAGCTGTCCTCATCGGATCCTTATGACTGGAAGAGAAGCAAGTCTCTAAAAAAGGAAGGGAGGGCTGGGACTGGAGTACATACAATTTATAGTTGTGGTCCAGGAACGAGCAAGTGACTTGAGATGGGCCAGTTGGAGGATTTCCTTAAATCTAAAATGCCCATGGATTACAAATATGGGCGTCTTTTGGAGATTTTATTAATAAGAGCATTTTTACTGAATTAGGAGTGATGGAGCAGAAACCACGTTGTTTTGTGTTGAGGACTGAATGGGGGGACATTTGTGGAAACGGCATGTGTAGTGTCCTTATTGATGATGTGTCACTGTGAAGGGAGGGGAGCTTAGGTCCTTGCAGTTGAGGAGACAGAGGAATTGGGAAACTCTGATTGTAGATGGGTTGCACCTGTGGATGTTGAATTTACCCTGGCTCACACAAGGAGCCAAAGTCCTCGGTAAATGTGTGAAAATGGCCAGGACATCAATGGTTCAACGAGATAAAAGAATCTGTGAAAGAGAAAGAATTTTTGCATACAAATAAATCAAGAGTGATCTGAAGTAGCAGAGCTCGTGTTTCAAGTTGCAGGTCTGTCTGGCTACCATAGCAAAGGCAGAAGTGCAGCCAGTCTGAGTGAGCAGGCGTCATGTTAGGGGCTAACTGGTGTCACCCCAAAGTTCATATGTTGATGCCCTGACCCCCTGTACCTCTCTATATTTGGAGATAGGGCTTATAAGATAGGGCTTTAACTCACTAAGTTAAAATGAGTTCATTAGGGCAGGCCCTCATCTGATATGACATGTGTCCTTCTGAGAAGAGGAGATAAAGACAAGACAGAGGGGTGACTGTGTGGAGGAGGACACAGCCAGAAGGTGGCCGTCTGCAAGCCAAGGACAGGGTCCTCAGAAGAAATCAAACCTGCTGACACCTTGATCTTCTAGGGTCAAGAATTGTGAGAGAATAAATTTCTGTTGTTTAAACCAGTGGTCCCAACCTTTTTGGCATGAGGGACTTTCATGGAAGACAATTTTTCCATGGACCGGGGATGGGGAGACAGTTTTGGGATGATTCAAGCGCATTATATCTATTGTGCACTTTATTTCTATCATTATTACATTGTAATATATAATAAAATAATTATACAACTCCCCATAGGTTGGGGACCCCTGGTTTAAACCACCAGTCTGTGGTATTTTGTTATGGCAGCATTAGTGAACAAATAGACATGAGTAGAACTGAGCATGAAGAGGGACTTCAACCAGGGCAGAGGCATGAATGATGTGATAATCATCCCCCAGGGGGACAGACCCATATTGTTGGCCCCAGGCCAGACTTTTCTATGTCCTCATGTGAAGTGGGCACTACTGTGGGGGAGGGATGAGCTACCCCACTGTAGGTACTAGAGGGGACAACAGAAGGCTGCTTGCTTGGGTGACGCTTCTGAGTATTTAAAGAAATATCTTAATTCTCGGGAGACACAGGATCACATAATTAGCAAAGCTTCCTGAGGCTCAGAGTAAGACATTGGCTCCAATGGGGAGGCTAAACCACTGAGGATAAAAGCCTCACTGAGTCAGGAGACTGAGGAGCTCTTGTTGGAGCTGTGCTGGCTCCCGTAGTCCCTGCTTGCCTGGAGTCTTGCTGACACGGAATCCACTGGTGATAGACTTTGAGCTCTAAAGCATGACTTGGAATGCCCATGGACACCCATGCCTACCTGACCCCAAAGGTGCCAAGCCTGGTCCAGCATCCTGACCTGGGCTGACTTGTACCCCAGTAAGGATGAGGAGCACTTGCTCCATGAAACTTCTGTAAGGACCTAAGCCAGAAGACTTGGGCCGGGCTATCAGCCTCACACGGTGGCCCTTGTCAGCACTCCTATGAACATATCCTATGTTAAGCAGAAACTCCTTGGATTTCCTCCCTGGCAATCACTCTGACATAAGAGCACTGAGCAGAGTTTAATTAATAGAGGAAATATAACTGCCAGTGAAGGCAAAGTCTTATAAGTCCCCATGTCACACTCAGGATATCTATATTATTATAAAACCTCAACCACAGGAGAGGAAAGGGAGGAAATGAGAGATTTTCAAATGCCAGGAACCTCCAGGCCTCTGTGTCATTCAGCGTTGCTCCGTGACTTGTTCCAAGCAGGTGGTTTAAGTATTTTTCTTCTGACAATTGCCAACTCGTTTTCATTCACTCTCAGTTCCTGGTTGGAAAACTTCTGATTTTATTTTTCCCCATTCCCAACTTTTCCTGTTCTTAATTTAGTTAAATTGTTTTAAACTTTCTCCATCAGCATATAACATCTACGAGTTTATGTATTAATGAATATGCTTGCAATCTTTTCAATACTTCTGTCAAATCAATAAACGATCACAAAGAGGTCCGATTTGTCTGTTTTTAAAAAGGTTATGTCCTTTTTAGGAAGCTCAAAGTTAAGCTACAATTCAACTTTAAAATGTTTAGAGTGAAATAGAGCAATTCTCCCTGGTAATTCACTTCTCCATCATTGCTAATGCTATTTCTTTATTTTGCAGAGTTTTGCAATAGGGATTAGGAGGAAATCTGAACTGGAGCCCCTGCTTGTGGTCCCACTGCCTTGTTCATCTCCTCTCCTTGCTGAGACAAAAGGGGAGATCCAGGGAGGGATGGGGTGGAGGAGATGGAAGAGGTGAGGAGAGGAGAGACAGAGAGATAGACACAGAGAAGATAAAGGGAGAAGGAATACCTTTATTATAAGGGAGTAATATATGAGAACCAAAAGAGTCATAAATTAGGCATTAAAACTTTTATTTAATCTTGTATTTACTTACTAGAATATAAGCATGGAGATTAGATATTTTTAATGGATGTGTGTGAGCACGTGCACTCACGTGCATGCGATTTTTAGCCAGAATAGTAAGTCCTTGGAGCACTTAGCAGCAGGATAAACAAATTGTCTTAACTGCCTTGAATGCTCTGAGCAAACTTGCCATTTTTATTCATGGGCCTCTGAGCCATGGCTCCCAGTGGATCCATGAAGATTAAATAAATTATCTTTCTGATCATTAGTGAGCACCACTCTCTTTTTCATGGCAAACGTGGAGCCTGCAATAATTTTGTGGACAGAACTTTGGCTTTATATTGGCCATGAAAAGATATTTGTCTTTAAAAATCTTGTTTTGATGCAAGGGGGCTATGCAGAGGAAGAAGATGGTGCCTGGGCCCAACCTCAGCTCCCCCAGCTGGTCGGGCAGGGCCCAGGCCTGGAAAAGGGATGAGAGGCCATGCCGCCAGCTGGGGCCCTACAGCTGAAAGTATGGCTTCAAGCAGGCATGCCCTCATTCTCCTCTAGCAGCTAGGCTCTGCTTCAGCTGTAAAGGGAGGGAGATGTGGAGGGGAGCTCTCCGGTGTTCCCCATGGAACATGCATTCCTACAAGACAAGAAGAACAAAAGCCTGCCCAATGTTACTAAGGAAAGGTGTGCATCTCCTGTAAGGACCCAAGTTTCTTTCTTTGCAGTGAAATATATCTAAAGCTTCATTATCTCATGCCAGACCAAGGCACTCTGTTCATCTGCCTCTTCCCTTTCATCTGGTGATGACCTCCAGCCTGGACCAACAATCAGAGTCAGCAGGGAAATGGGAAATCTATTCTGAAAATGGCCGCTTTCCCCTGTTCTCTCTCTCCTTCCATCCTCCTCCCAAAGGTTTGTTCTCCTGTTAGATGTCAAGTTGATGGTTCCAAATCCCAGATGTGTCATGCTCAGTTAGTGAATAACAGACTGTCAAATAGAGCAATAAATCTTCTTGCTCGGTGACTGCTGTGCGGAGCTGCCATGCCATAGCACTCGCAGACCCACTAATTCTGTGTGATGAGTGAGGGCTGGCGGCAGCCCCGAGTCCTCCAGGGATGGATATCAAGGTGCAAACATATTGAGATGCGATGATTGCTGGATCCGTCCTGCTTCCACAGCCCCTCCGTTCATGACTGGAAATCCAAAGGCGATCTGCCATGTAAGCTCTGTTAATTACGTTGGCTCGATGCCTCCTTGGAATCTCTCTCCTTCCTGAGATTCTGACAACTTTTTCAGAGAATAGCATGATCCTAGCAAACTGGTGCTTTGGATTATTGTGTGAGGTTGTTTTTTTCATTGCAAAGATTCCTTTATTTTTCTTTATTAGTTGGTAGGAACTGGAGCTTTTCTTCGATGCCCTTTCCCAAGGATGCACCATCCAGGGCACTGGGGAGTCCTCTCCTCTCCCAGCCAATCCTCTGGAAAGAAAGAATTGAGTTGGCTTTCATAAGGAACAGGGCATGGAATAAAATGGATTTGGGGGATCAGCCCCAAATAGTCCTAGCTTCATAGCCCTGCTATACAGTTGAATTTTCCTAGATGAGACTGTCTCCAGCGAAGGGAGACATAAGTCACCAATTACCATATTTGCCACTAACTGAGTATTGCCAGAGTGGTGACAGAATTCTGTGCATATTTGTGCTGTCAGAAATATCTAGCACCCTTGTCTGAATATCCCTAAGACTGTGATGTCTTTCACTCACTGGCTGGGCTTTGAATCCTGCCTCCGCTGTGTTATGTGTTCCTCGTGAAACATGCATTCTTACAGGAGGAATTCCTGATGCAATTTTCATGGCATAATATTAGTACTTTATTACATAAAGCCAATCATGTATCAAGCCTTCCAGAGGAGGCCTGAAATAGTGACAGGAAAGACTTCTGACTGTTTCCCTTACTGCTGTTCAGTCCATGAGGACATAATTGAGGTGCCAATATTGCCTTGGTGGGAGTGCACCCCAATTGTACACCAGTTTCATTAGCACTGTTGTTCCTATAAATCAAAACCAATAGAGAATCCATCAGAAATGATAGATGACCCCGTAGAACAGAGGTTGAGGAACAAATGCCAGCATCAGCTAAGCCACCTTGACTCATGCTGTCACCCTGAGCTGTCACCTGGGCTGGCATCCTTCATTATCTGTTCTTGATTAAAAGTTTCCTGAGGGTGGAGATTGTTTGCTTCATTCTGGTATTGCCAGAAACTACAGCGAATGCTCAGTTCATATATATTTTAAAAATAAATTAAGCCACCTATTTTTAGCTCGTCGTCATCCTTCTTGAGCTCTGGCTTGACTTTTTCTTTTCCACTGGCCGTGGCCTCTGTGAAGCCCTGCTACATCCTCTCTGTCCACATCCATGCCCTCATGGGACTCCCCAGCAGATGGTTTACAATTCTTTTTTTTTTTT
>NW_012156173.1:7120575-7128724 GCF_000956105.1 Propithecus coquereli
GAAATTTAACTTGGAACTATGCAACAACCCACAAGTCACTTAATTTCAAATTCTGGTTTCATTTCAGCCTTGATGACTTGCTTAGACTCATACAACTTTATGGACTCTTGTTTATTCAACATTATGGCTTCTTCTTGTCTTTGGAAAAAACCAGAAGTAGAAGGAAGATGTGCTCCCAAGAAGTAGAAAGCTTAAATGGAGAAATCCAACTTTCTCTGCTGCTGCGGACGGGGAGAGACAAAAGCAATCATCTTTCCAAATTCTGATTGCAACCAGTGTTTACAACCTTCTTTCCTTCCAAGCCTATTACTAAATCTAAATATAGCAAAAATGGTTTGCTTAAGGTTACTCTCTCAGTTCCCGTGACCATATAAGGCAACTGGAATAAGAGAATTCAACCAAGTATCATTTGTGAAAGTAAATAATGGGGGAAAAAAATCTTTCATTAAGAGAAAACTTATCAAATAAGTTGCTATTATTCAATACCTTTAAAAAATATACACTATGTCTGTAGGTTCTGACATAGAAGGTGACTATAATATATTTTCCACCTCTGACTTCCCCTTCCACCACACTCTCCATTACCCATGGGGCCTCCGTCATGCTAGTCTTCTTTAGGTCCCTTAAATATGCCACCCTGTTGCTACCTCAGGGCCTTGGCATCTGTTTTTCCCTTTGCTTGGGACACTATACCCTATGATTGTCACATGGTTGCCTTTTACTCACCATTCTCCTATCTCTTCCTTGAGGCCTTCCCTAACCACCTGGGGAAAGCACCCACACCCTTTCGTCTCTTTCCCAGTGATCTCATTGGCTTTCTGCACTTTCTTCATAGCATTTGCTATCTCGAAATTAATTCATATGTATGTTTATTTATAAACTACATTGTCTGGCTCCTGCCTTTGAAATAAGTTATCTGGGTCAGAGCCTTCGTCAGCTTTGTTCACCTCTCCATCCCCAGTGCTTGATAGAACCACCCGGCAGGGAGTAGACACTTGATCAATGCTTGTGGATAGATTAATAAGAGAATGAATGAATAAACCCTTAAGCAGGTTGCTTAAGCTTCCTCAATTTCCTCATTGGTAAAACAAGAATAAATAGCACTGACTTCATGGTGGCACTGTAAAAATTAAATAAGAGAATGGCTATAGAGTATAGTACAATGCCTGCACATAGTAGCTCTTCAATAACTGTGAGCTCCTTTCCCACCTTCCCTCTTGATTTCCCAGCTGGACCTCATGGCCCAGCATAGCATGGAAGTGTTCCTCCCTCCTGCCACCAGAGCTGCTCTTGTAGTAAATACAACCCCATTCCACAAGTTTAGATATGCAAGGATATAACTGTATTTTTTATAATTTGAGTTAATTTTTATTATGAGTCTATATCTCTGCTAGGTGGCAGAGATTTATCTCAGTTCACTGAGGTTTTAAACGCTACTTGTTCCCTGGGGTGTGTATAAATTTCAAGGGATTTACAGAGTGCTAAAACTGGTAGGGGGCAATCAACTCCTGGTGTTATCATTGTTCACTAAGACCCCCTCTTTTCCACCTACTGCAAAAGAGAGTGGAGAGATCCCAGGGGCATTTGGAAAGGGGAACAAACATGGCTGCCAACAGATTTATGTGAAGGGTTAAGGAATGGGAGGAATATAGGATAGTTCCTAGTTATTTAGCTCAAACAACTGGGCACATGATGGTGTCATTTACTGTGATGGGGAGGAAAAATAAGGAATTTTATGCTGGACATAATTTAAATTGGAAATGCTTATGTGACAGGAGCTATCCAATAGGTGACTGTAGCTATGCAACTAGAGCCTGGAGTGCACGCAAGAGATGCAGGCTGGACAAGCACCACCAAAGGTAAACAAGAGAGAAGGAAAAGGTACATGAGAGAAGAAACCCCTAAATCAATGGTGACAAGCGCAATAGTTAGGCAGAATTTAAAAATAAAGAGTTGTGTGATTTTTCAAATCATCCAAGGCCAGAGACCCTATTAATGTCTTGCTTAAGTTTGTCTTATGCTACGAAGTGGCGGCGCTCTGCCCAGCCACGGACTCAGGCCTGCCATCCCTGAGTCCTGCAGCACACCCACCTCTATTCTCTGGTATACACTTCTCAGCCCAAACTGAATCCTCACGTCAATGATTGACATTGTTGGCATCTGTTCTGATACTCAAAATAAGCACAAAGATTGCTATAATTTCTAAATGCCAAATTACTAAAATCTGTTATGCTAAGCCCTCCTCAAAGGAGTAAGTCAAAAACCATCCTTCATGTACATTCTCTGAAAGTCAAGGCAATAAAAAATGGAGAGATCTGTAACTCCAGGGCCAGGGCCCCTCAAGAATTAAACTCAGAAGCCCTTCTGAGAGTCCAGAGCAGAAGGTAGAAAACTGTCCTGCCTGGGGCGGGAACCTTCTCTAGGTCAGAGAAATGGTCTGGTTGTACTTAAACTAAGGAATATGGGTTGCCCAAGATGCTCTGAATTATAACAAAGAGGGAACTCAGACAAAGTCCCCGTGACCTCTCCCAGGCCACATGTCCCTTCCCCTTTCCAGAAGAGATACTGCCTTCCTGGGCTTACTTGGAACACGCGAGTGACTGAGGTTTGTGCCCCTGGAAGTATTCTTTTTATAAATGGAATCCTGGTACCAAGAGTACATGGGTGGGCATTTGTCTTCTATTTTTCTCCCACCAGGTCAACCTAAGATGAGAATTATAATAGATGGAAGACAAAATACATTGGTTTATAGTCAATTCAGACGCAATCTGTTAGTATAAATAATGGCTAAAATGTGGTGGAAAAGCCATCTGTCACTTTAAGGCAAACATACAGTTACTTTTAAGAAAAGTAGCTTAGGAAGAGTAAATTTATCCCAAGGCTCTTAAGCTTGGAAGGCATTTGAAGAAAAGTAGCTGAGTTTTTCTCACCCAGAGGATAAATCGTGCTGTCAGGATTCCAGGTTTTTGCTTTGTTTTGTTTTTTATATCATAGAAGATCATTCAGTTTAGGGCTTATACCCTTGTGATTGTTCTGGTTCCACCAGGATATTTGAGCAAGTATCATTTTTAGCGAGGCAGCATATGGCCAGGTACTTTGTTTGCCATTGTGCGCCTGTGTATGTGTGCTTTTGTGATACGTAATACACACACACACACACACACACACACACACACACACACACACCCCAACGCACATGCACATCTTTTCAGTTCTACGTCCAAACCCTCTTTGTAAATTAAGTGAGCCCAGAGAGTTGGAAACACAACAACAGCAAAAGGCTAGAGCTCGCAGCAACTGCTTAAAGCTGCATATGACACAAAACTGGATTATAATGTCATTCACTAACTGACAGATCATTTAGTGTCTTGGAAGAGCCTGTTTTCACACTGCTGAAGCTCTCACAGGGGAATTCCGTGTGGGCTCCTCATTGTCAGAGCTATTTTTCACCCAATTTGTTTCCAAATGATGTCTAACCTGAGGTCTCTCCACTGAGAGAGGTTTAAGCCATGATTAATGAGGAGTGTTTGGCCAGGCCCACCTGGGAAATGGCCCATCTGCAAACTCAGGTAAGACGTGGAGGCTTACAAGGCATCAGCTTGTGAACGGCAGGCAGCTTCCTGTGGCTCGAGGCTTCCTCTCAGCAGCACGGAGGTGTTTGGTATTAGCAGCATAATGTTTCAGGAGGCTCTGGAGACAAGTGTGACTCTTGCTGGTTTTTTTCCTGAGATGTTCATGGGGGAAGTGCTCTCGCTCTTGGTATTAAAAGAAAAATTTTTCTGTTCCTCAAGTTTATTTCATCTCTTGAAAGCTTTCACACATATGTATGGAAATACAAGCAGATAGACTTGGACACAGAGATATGGCTTTGTCTCAAAGGACAAGATCATTGAGCAAGCAGGAGTTACATTTATAACATCAGGGTCTATTTTCACATGCTACATGAACCTGTGTGATCATTTTTCATTTCATGTGCCTAAAATAAACTGCTCTTTGTTATATTCAAATGTGCCTGCTATTTCTATACTTCAAATACATTTTTTAAAAATCCTTTTCTCTATAAATTAAATACCTGAATATATGTATATTTTAAATACTAGGCCAACGAGGAGTATCAATCCCCTAGTCATCTGAATAATTTAGAATCTTTGGAAAGGGATGTCCTTTTACTAAATATGTAAAATATGCAGAACATAAAGTCATGTTCGTTCTAAGATAAAATTAGATAAGCACAAATTAGATAAGGAATTTCAGATTCTTTTAGAATACTTAGCTGAAAAAAATGGGGAAGAGGGTAAAACATAGTCATTCTTTGTAACCAAGTCTGTTCCTTCCCTTATTTAGTATACACATTCTAGACTCTCTCTTTAGACTGTCATTAACTATGATATCCCATAATTCAGCCTGTCAGGACTAAAACCTAACAGATCCAACTGTCTCCAAATAAAACAGATTGTTTGCTGGGAACATTTATGACCCATAAAGAGTGAGAGTTTATCCTGGCAAAACATTCCTTCTTGTAAACAACCAACATCCCCTGAATCTCACCAGCTGACTTTGAATCTATCTATTCCTCACTTGGCATTTGGCCTCATCCAAAGCTTCTTTGATGGCATTTTGTACCCAACTGTTGTGCAAAAGATGCTTTCCATTGAGTTGGTTCTATAACCAGACACCAAAACAATCCCACACCTTCTTTAACTACTTCTCTTGCCAGCAACATGTTTACCATGATTTAGATGTCTATTATACGCATGAATGACTTGTCTACTTAATTTCATCAAAAAATGAACCCTCATAAGTGGCACAGATGCTGATATGATGGTAATCAAATTAGTTTTTGGACAGGTTTATGGCCACTTGCTGTCAGTTAAGCTCTCTTTGGCTATCTTCACTCCTAATACAGTTTTGATGGTGATTAATGGCTCCATTAATACACAGTTTGTGTTATGATAGACCTAACATTATGGTCTCATTTGCTGACCACAGATGATAATGCACTTGGTAAGGTTCGGGTCCACAAAATAGTAGCTGTACTTCTACTGTTAGACTCTTACTTCCTTGGGCCTAGTGTACGTATATTTTAGACCCAACCAAGAGGAATACTCTATTTGTGCCAAAACTCTTTTTTAAGTTAAAATTCCTTTCAAGATCTTTCTCTTTCCTTTTCTTTGTTATAGGGATATTGTCTCCCTAAATTATTCTTGCTAACCCTACATTCCATCCATATCCTTTTCATTCCTAGTCTTATTTGCTTCCACCTCTAAATTCCTAAAATCTTTGCTGTATACAAAGGTTTTCTATTTTTGCTTATATTCTTTCATTTATTTGACCACTTGAATAATTTTCAAAATATCTCTAATTATATCTTCTAATAATCATTGTTTTTAACTTTTTTTTCTGGACAGTGTACATCATCCTGTTCGTGGCTTTTCCATCCTATTTCTTATATTTTTCTAAGAGTAAATTTTAAACTGAAATCTCTTGTGAGTAGCACAAGTTTATTTGCATTCATTCCACTGAGCTGCCAAAAGGATGAGAATAAAATGGGAGCCTTGTAGGCTAAACTATGGTAAACATATTTGGATTGTTTACACAGCTTTTTTATGTTTAAACAAACATGGTTTTTTATAATGAAATTGAGTTTCCTCCTGCCCATATTTGATTTTTATGTTCATCTGTGCACTTGCCTAAACTCCACCCACTTGCTGCTATGCAAATATGGATTATGCAAATTTTTGGTTTGAATTGAGTGAGCTGAGCAGATGCCCATTTCAGCATAAACAGTCTTCAGAAAAAAGGCTTGAATAGACGAGTACCATTGTAAAAATACCTAAATGGACATAAAGATTAATGTTTCTTTCCACACAGACAAAAATGCTAAGGATGTCTGTTTCATTCTTGTGAGGAAAAACTAAGGTCATTTTCTAATAAGGCTAAACACTGAAATTCAATTTTTCGTTTAATAGCAAGACTGCAGACTAGACCCAATCTACTGTGATGGATCTTCGAACCTATTAAGTTATTGTAGCCTCCCCTGCTCTTAAGTAAATACGATCCCAACTGTTAGTAAATTACCTTTATCTAACACTGGCATCTCTGCCGGCTGGTTTTTTTTTTATTTGTCTGTTTTTTAGTTGTTACTTCATAAACAGTTTCATCTGTATTTATTTAATACAATGCCTTGAAAAGAGAAGCTTTGCAAAAAGCTTAGGAGACGTGAGAAGTGCACAGGAGAGAAGCATACCTATGCAGAAAGGAGTCTGAGATGTGATTCCTATATAGAGTTACAGTTTTCCCTCTCAGTTTTGAGGAAGGCCTTTGACTAAGTCAAATCTTTGCCAACCACTGGGCCATCTATCTCAGAAGCAGTGCCGACTCCATACTGGCAGCATTGCAACCTCAAGAGTTGGTTAGAGGATTAGGAATGACGTTAACACTCAGCCAGAATGCATCAGAAAGAAACAGCTCAGAATACTGTGGCAAAATTTATTTACTATATGTATGAATCATGGCCTTTTCTTTTTCCCATTTACTAAAGTCGTTAGCAAATTCTTAAAACACTCTGGAAGATTGGTACTTTTGGAAACTCCCTAATATGGGCCCTTTTGGATGGCTCTATGACATTGGACCTTATCTCTCGTGTTTCCACGTACATTAATTGACCACAGTAGATGCTCAGTGAATGTTGTGGGGGTAAGTCTCCAAAGGGATAGTTGAGTATCAGAAAACACTTTCGGTGCACAAAGCAGTTTCTAGTGTGTGGAGGGCCCAGGAGTCTACCTCACTAACAGCAGAAACTGTTAGTAGACCAAAGATCCCTTAGGCTGTTGATATCCTAGAATAAGGCATGGTATCAGTTCTTGTTCAATGTCATTCAGGTGCCACTAAGAGCTTCATGGCTGCCTCGGGGGGTTGATCTGGTCTGGGTATGTTTTCTAGTGCCCTTTTCGTTTGGAGCCAAAAGTGCTTCTCTGGGATGACCTGGCCCTGTTTTAAGAACTTGATTATTTACCAATTGAATCCTGAGGATCCTTATAAATACACCTTCAGTCTACCTGTTCATTCAGTCATTCGGTCATCCATTTCACCAATAACCAAGCAACAGGCACTGTTATGGACTGGGAATTTTAAAAAGAAGAGAAAATAGTCCCTGTCCTACCAGGACTCAGTGTTCGGGGAAACTCAGCAAGCAAACAAATTATTTTAATTGGCTCAATGTTATATGGGAGTTGTGTGCCAGGTGCTGGGGGTAGGGAAGAAGAAGTAAATCCAACTCTCCTTGGAGAGTCAAAGTATAATACTTTTCTGGGGGAGTGAGTAGGAGTTCTCTAAGAAAGACAAGAAAGGGTATGCCCATTCCTCATTTCTTCTTCCCCCTAAACAACCTTGAAGATCTCAATTTATTCAGATAAACAGTTGAAGATTCTGGGTAAGTGAAGCACTTGACTCAATATTAACACGTGTTCCTTATATTGCATGATATGATCAAAGCATCTTTCTATACGCTCTCCTAGTCTGGCCTGTCTGTGGGAGTATGAGCTGATGATGCTTCGCAAGCTGATAGCAATGCTGGAAAATGGACTAGGAAACGTACCATGAAGCAGGTAACAACTCAAGGATGGAAATTACAGCTTATATGTCTCATTTGCCCTACAAATCCCTCTACAATGCCTTAATAGGGACTTGTTGATTTGATCTAGAGTTTCTGGTGCCCCAGGATTAGAATAAGCCTTTTAAAAGAACTAAACAGCAGTTTACTAAATGATGTCTTAGTGGTCTTGAATTGATAATACATTTTCCAATTTTGTTTCTTGTAAATTGCACAGAAAGCAGAAGTAAATTAAGCCCAGTGAGAATAAATTAAAAGTGAAGTGAAAATTTTCTTTCCATTTTAAAAGTCCATTTACTTAAAGTGCTAGCGTTACAAGTAAGAGCTCTATAACCTAGGGGAAAACTCATGCTAGAAGAGTTAGTAGGTTATGAATCAGTGGGTTATGAAGAAAACTACTACTTCCTTTCTGAATAAAAGGAGAAATGTCATAACTAATAATGTATATTAACTCAGCATATTTCATCAAGAGGTTCAGGGTTAAAATGACATACTACATTTTCTTCCCACCTCACACACACACACACACACACACAC
>NW_012156173.1:7128909-7158354 GCF_000956105.1 Propithecus coquereli
TTAGTTGTTCAGATAATTTCTTTCTATTTTTAGTAGAAACGGGGTCTCACTCTTGCTCAGGCTGGTCTCGAACTCCTGACCTTGAGTGATCCACCCGCCTCGGCCTCCCAGAATGCTAGGATTACAGGCATGAGCCACCACACCCGGCCCTCATTTCTATTCTTTATGCCCATCTAAAAGTAAAATATTTGTCTTGAAGCCTTATTATCATTTATTAATTTATGTTCCATCAGGGCAATGAAAGGGTGTTTTGCTATGCTATTAACTAAGATAATATTTGCCGTATGATCAATCGGTGGCTAAATCTCAACCTACTCACTCTCTTCTGTTGTTTCTGGCTCTGACTGCCCTTCTAGGAGAATGACTGATAGCTAGGGTAATTTGAGCTTTAGCCTGAACATAAAATCGACCTCTTCTTGTAAAAATCTACAGTGCAGTGGAAGAATCTGTCAAGATGTCATAAAATGGACTTCAGACGTTATTCTTAGGGAAGTTAGACAAGGGTCAGTACCATGCAAGAATGAGAAAGCCCTGCCACCTTATGATACATTCACTGATTCCAAAAACTCTATCGACATCACTATGAAGAGTTGAGGAACTGCCACAGTTGTGGAGCAATCTGATGTCTCACTTAAGCTAAGGCAATGGTAAATAGCGGACCAGGTCATTAAAGGCACCATGCGCAATATCTCGTGTCTGTGGGTGCTGTGCAAATGTGATGAAGCTGATCTAATAGCAACCTGAAAAATAAACCAACTCAGCAAGACTTCCAGAACTTCCTGACAGAATATCAGCAACCATCTAAAGATGAGTGACTAGTCTACAGAAAGACAAAGGTGACACAGGGGTCCTCTAGCCCCTAAGAGAAGAAAATAACAACATCTCATTATCCCTCAAACACACACGAGAGGCTCTGTGATGACAGAGCATGTGTGTGACACCATCACAAACTAAGATCAGAGGATGAAAGGGAGGGAATTTCCCACATTAAGGAGGAAGAAATGGTGAGTTCATGAGAAGCTAAAGCCTCTAAGAGGTGCAGAAGTTTCCTTCATACTTGTGGTGGTTCACTCACACCTGTGGCCACTCAGTAAGGAAATCTAAATGAAGGTAACTGGAGTCAATTAACGGTTTAACTCATTATACTTATTACAACTTATGTCAATGTTCCTTCTTTGACTATGGAATAGTTCCGTCATGCTTACCACCACTCCATTTTAAAGATACCAGAATCATTATCTTTCCCAAAGCAATAATAGAAGACTGGACATGGCCTCCTCAAGATGGTCACACTCCCGTACCAAGGGCAGCAGTTCAATCCAGCCAAGAGTCTACTTCTCAATCATGAGACGAGGAACACGGTGCAGGCACAGGCTTTACTATCCAGGGACACCCGGGACATTGCAGAGAAATAACACTAATATCTTGATACTTGGAAAGAATCTAGAATAAACAGCAAGAGTTGTTCAATTAAGATTCATTGGGTCTAATTCTTACAGTGCTACGGCCAAGTAGCAACTAACAGGAGAGCATTTCTGCCACTTGGTATCCCATGTAGGTTTGTAGCAGTACATCTGCTTTGGGTTGGCGAGTTCTCCAGCTTAATCCTTAGTTCTCTGCCCTTCTTTCTACATCCTCTCACCTTCTTCCAAACAACCTTCTTCTTTTGCCAGCAGGGCCCCCTATATTCCTCTGTCTACCAAATCCCTCCCATTATTCTGGATCAAATCAAAATCTCATCTGTTCTGTGAGGCCCTTCCCAGCCCCTCTCACCTGATCTCTTGATTTTCAGAACATGTGTGGTATGTTCTTTCCGTGCATTCATTTGACATTTATCATATATCCTTTGACCATTTTTATGTTTTCTAGAGTGCTATAAGTTCTCTCCAACAATATGGCAAATTCTCTGGGGTCAAGACTAAATCTTCTATGGTATCCTTTTACCCCTGAGCAACAATTATCCCCTTTCACAGAACTTCCACCCCTGGCAAAGTCCAAACTACATGTTGATTGGCATATCCTGTGGCCACATGTGTATAGTTCAACTTCCAAAAATCATTTAATAACATTAGTAGGTTGGTCTCTGGCAGCTTTTAAGGAAATTTGGTTGCTCAAAGAGATTGACTCAGATCCTAAACCTGTTCCTCCAATGATGTGCCAATTGTGTCAAAATAGATGTTCTGTTTAATTCATTCTCTGTCACCAAAAATTACCTCTGGACTATGGATTAGGTTCAGTTTTATTAAATCTATCTTACGAACCCTGGCTCTAGAATGCAACAAGGAATCTGGAAAGCTGGTATTGAACTCCTCCAGGCAAGTATTCCAAGGTGACACTCTATGAATGACATAGACTTATTCCTGAACTCTCTAAAGATACAGTCGATAAATCATGTTAGAGATTATAGATAAGTTTGAGACCCAACACAGTTATGAGCTGGTGATTAGCCTAAAGAAATTAGTCTGCAATCAGAGAAACCTTTATTCAATAAAAGTTTCCCCTTTGGGATATTGAACTAAACCTGTTACTTTGGCAGTACCTTGCCAAATGATGCCAATATCAACCAAGAGATAGGAAAAAGAATTTAGATTCAGGCCGTTTGATTTGGCCAAGTCTTAGCAACTGTTGGGGCTCAGAAAGGAATACCCCAAAGCATGGTGCTTTGACATGTTGAGAACTTTGAACTAAAGAAGGAAACTCAGAACCAAGGTCTCTCTCTGACCTTCTCCCACCTCCTGTCTCTCACGCCTCCGCCTCTCCTGAAGCACAGGAAAAGTTTTGTCTCTGAAGTTTCCTAATCTACCTAAACTCTAGATCCACCAAAGAGGAACACAATTGCCTTCAGTCCTCTTACTGAAATTTCATTAATTTCAGTAACAGGAAGATCAAGCTCATATCACAGAGAAAGAGACTAAAAATCAAACGCTATACCTAGAGCCCAGAAGAACATTGTCTCAGGCCATTGTCTATTCTATAGGCCCATTCATCCCTCCTAAAAATCATTTACTACCCCTCTAAAATTGCCTATGTCCCCATTTCTCTCTCCCCTATGAAATGGTATGTAAGCTTCTAGATTTCATTGAATCTGGGAACTCCCCTTCCTGTGACGCCCCCGTGCACGTAAATAAATTTGTGTGCTTTTTCTCCGGTTAATCAGTCTATTGTCAGTTCGTTTCTCAGACTCAAATATCAAATCTCCAGAGGCAGGAGAGGGGATACTTTCACCCCTACACAACAATACAGCAGCAAGCAACAGACTGAACCAAAGACACATCAAACAATGGCAGTGGCTCCTTCCTTTGTGAAGACCAGGTCTTGGACCTACCAAAATGTAATGCATGAGTGAAATGTGCAATGCGAAGGTCAAAGACTATAGTTAACCTGCCCACACTCAAGTGATGGTGGATGCCATTCTCTGCTAACCTAGATGTGTCTGGGTAATATCAGGAAATGCAAGGAAATATTTTCTGGAGCACTTCAGTGAGGAGAGGGCAGATAGGGAGGGCCTCTTAGCAAACAGTACTCCAGCAACCTTACTACACATGACGAGATTTGTAAGATTTTGGCAATTACAAAAGACCTGAGTTCTCTTGGACAAGCAGCCACCAGCCAGGTTTCAGTGTCAAGACGCTGCTGGCTCTGACGTTGAATAGTAGAGACAAGGGAAGTTGGAAAGACCAAATTAAAAAATGAAACTAAGGATTGAGAAATAAATGCAAGCAGGTACTAATGAGTGGGTAGCAGTGGGCTTGAAAGCAATTCCTCGAGTCTCTAGAATGTGGACGCAGAGCACTTTTTATGGGGACCCAGTGATGCATTCGTGTATGAAAACGAAATTATTAAAGGTGCTTAGTCAATGTAGATGGAAATATTGATTTTATCATTTTACGTATTTCCAATTCTCTGTTCATATCCCATTCTTCCCTTTTTTGTAATACTCAAATTCAGAGACCTATCTGGACCCAATTCTTTCTCTCACTTTCTTAGGGGTAGATATTCCTTTATTTTCTTCTAGATGTTGCCAAACAAATTGACTCATAATTTATTTAAACTTTGGGGGGAAAAAAAGACATTTTTCTTCCAATTAATCAAGCTTTATTTTCTTAATGTGTGACTATTATTTCATTCATCTACTCTTATTATGTATTTTCTAGTTCCTACCTTTGCAGATTAAAATATTTTGGCAAGATCTGAAATGGCCCCTTGACCAATAATACTTTTGGAGTCTACTGCATAGTATTTGGAGAACATTTAGTTAGTATTAACCCTGAAATTTCCTCCTCTTACATTAAAATTATACTTTATAACACATGACAAGTTATCCATTAAGTTAGTTCTATTACAGATTCCTTACTATTGCTAAAATCTGTGTTCTTAATCATACAATCTAAACATGCAGCCCCATTGCCATTACATATAAATACTTTTTTAAAAACTTAAAAACTCTGGTTCTTTGAGGACATGAATTATCTGAGTTTTCATTATTTAATGCATTACTCATTCCAGTTTTTAAAAATTATCTTTTACTTTTAACTTCTTATTTTTATATTTTCTTCATATTAGAAATATAATTCTGTGATCTATGATAATTTGATTCAAAAGCATTAATAACATTATTTTAATGTTTATAACAATGTTACATTTAAAACAAGAAATTCATTTAGAAAGTGCTCCTATTATAAATTTGCTTTTAATCAAAACATTAAACACTTCATTTACATTATGCTTACTGAGCTTTGGATTAAGGACTTTAATTTTTTTTTTTTTGAGACAGAGTTTTACTCTGTTGCCCGGGCTAGAGTGCCGTGGTGTCAGCCTAGCTCACAGCAACCTCAAACTCCTGGGCTCAAGTGATTCTCCTGCCTCAGCCTCCCGAGTAGCTGGGACTACAGGCATGCACCACCATGCCCAGCTAATTTTTTTTTATATATTTTTAATTGTCCAGCCAATTTCTTTCTATTTTTAGTAGAGATGGGATCTCGCTCTTGCTCAGGCTGGTCTCGAACTCCTGAGCTCAAGCAATGGTCCCGCCTTGGCCTCCCAGAGTGCTAGGATTACAGGCGTGAGCCACCACGCCAGGCCTAAAGACTTTAATTTTACACATATTCATTAGTCAGAAAAAATTGATTGTTTTTTAAACACAACTTGCTTAAAACATTTCTTTTCTAACTATGTAGGCTTCATTGTTTCTTGGGTTGCTTGCCTTAAGAGACCTAAAATTTTGGCAGTTTTTTTCAAAATTACTTCCAAAGATAGTGTTGAGAATTCTGTTCTCTTCAAAGAGCCCATAGAAGTGTCTGCTGGTCATTGAAAATTGTCTTGTTTTCATGGAGGACTCTAATCATCATCTGATTAATATTTGGGAATTTGAGTTCTTTCCAGGGTCATAAAAAGTCAGTATGCCTCATTTTGGAAGCCTATGGGTATATGCACATTCTGTCAAAGTCAATCTACTAGCCGCATAAATGATCCTCAAATCTTGGTCTTGGTTCTGAAGTGGGAGATGCTGAAGGTGAATTCAGGACAGGGGCAGCCTCCATTGCTTAGACCTCTCCCCCACTGGACTGAACCCCTTAACCAAGCTTCCATGCTGGGGCAGGGAGTGGGTGCCGCCGGCGCAGAACAGGAGGCAAGGAAATGAGGAACATGGCAAGAGAGGAAAAGTCTTCAAGATTTTCTGGTGCCCGTTGGGGTGATCTATAAAGGACATTTTCATTCATCTTTAGCAAGATTTGATGTGTCTTATAATCTCCATATTTGGAATGCATGTTTTAAGTTTTGCCTTTTATAAAAGCATTCTCTTCTAACGTATTTGTTTACCTCCCTAATACTATAAACGTACTGGAATAACAACAACCCAAAAGTGAAAAAAAAACAAAAAACAACTTTTCTGCATCCTCTACCTGTTCTGTTTTTACAGGTCTCAAAAAGTAAAAAAAAAAAAAGCCACTCTTCAAATGGCTAAAACAGATCTCATGGTTGTTACTAACCTTCCTTAACTCTTTTTTTCCTGAATATGTAATTTAACATTATATAAGTCGTGAGTAGCCATTGATATTGTACACTCACAATTTAAGAGGTTAGTGGTGAAAGAAATTCACGTAGTTAGACTTGGGTCTTTACTGAGTTGTCTCTTTGTCCTAAGGACCCGTCATTGCTGAGGAACCAGATTCTAAAATGTATTTTGATGCACTGTTAATATCCAGATATGTTTATAACCATATGAAACGTTTAAAACATTTATTAAGCTCCAGGAAAACCCCTCTCAAATTGCATCTGACAACAAAAGCTTTAACTTTTGGCACCCCAAACATTAGTTTTTGCTTCTTCCATTGTTGGCCCTAGTGGTTTCATCTGTAACATGTATCCTGATTGTTTGCAGCCTGGCAACAGCTCCAAGGAGTGAGGGGGGCTGGAAAACTATAGCCCCTTGTTAGTTGCAGTCCAAACTTCAAAGGCTTTGAGAACACTGAGTAGACAGGTTTCAGCGAGGCCGATAAAGCAGCCATGCAAACAAAAGGCAGCTTTCCTTCTCACTGAGGTGTCTCCTGATCCAGGGTGATTTTCAGCCCACTTTTTTCTTTTATTTGCGATGAAACTCCTGGCAATGAGAAAGACTCATTCTGCCCACGGTTGTGTGCCCCCTTGATTCGGCATCAGAGGGAGAGATGGGCATTTATGGCACCATAAATCAAGGGATAAACCATACATGAGCAGCTGGCACATGTGCTAATAACTATAATTATTAATCATGTCAATTTCACACCCTTCAAATTTATGCTATGTGCTTTCTGTAGGAAAGCCATCCCTGGCGCCTTGAGCTGTTTATGGTATGAAAATATGATGTGCTGATGGTCTTTGATAATTGTCTTATGACAGTATTGATCTGCCTACAATTGGGTTTGTGGGGCATCGAAGCCCTGCAAAGTGGTTGTCCTTGTCTCCTGGTATATATCATTGTCACACATCCCCCATTGTTAGTGAGTGGCGTGAATTACTTTCAGCATTTGGCCAAGTCTCTAGCTGCTAGGTCACCATTATTCTATCCTTATGTCACTGTGAGGACATTTACTTTGATGTTTCCTTTGTACCTCTTCGAAGGCAAAATCTTTCAATTTCAGAACGGTAGCCTGCAGCAGGGTTTCAAAAAGAAACGACACTACAGGTTTGGGTGGGCAGCGGCCAAAAAATATGGAAAAATGTGCTCCCTCGAAGAAAGGCGATTTTTTACTTGCCCCTGTCAAGGCCTGTCTGCCTCGGAGGAGTCGTGGCAAATGGGGAACCGGAGACTCCAATCAGTTGCCAAGCCTGGTGTTCTTTAAATAGCCCTTTTCAAGACACCCCAAAGTTGCTGCCACACACCAAATTATGGATCTCTGCTTGTGGCACAGATGGTTAAGCTAAGAAATCAGACTGGCGTGGAGCGAGTGGCTACCCGCGGCCAAGGTGGCCCTTCCAAGTGATTCAACCATTTGAAACCACAATGTGTCTTAAAAACAAACCCCTTCAAGACCAAGAATGAAGCGGCACCTTGCTAGTTAATCTGCATGTTAATTTGACCTTGCAGCCAACCATCTCGGAGGGGCCCGGAGAGTGCAGAGTGCATGGGACTCTGCCCACTTGTTGGGAACTCCGCATGGCCCTCCTCAGGCAGTGTCAAAATCGCCCCTGCTGTCTCTACAGCTGCTCTGTCCCAATGACCCCCGGAAGGTTCTGGGGATTGTTAGAAGAGATTTCTATTAATCAACTACAAACCGACTGTTACAATTTCACACTTTTTTTCCCATCATTTCACACATTTAATGAATTTGGGTGTCTTTTAAATTCAAAACATTTACAACTGGGCCAAAAAAAAAGAAAACCCACAAAACAAACCCCTTCTTGAACACAATAGGCAGCAGCAAGACAGCAACCACCACTTTGAGACCGCGTTCCTGGAATTGGCAATTTAACTACGAGTGGCTGCCATTCCCGGGACAGCTTATTAAAACCATTCCCGGGCAGCAGCGGCCCCGGCAGCGTTTTATTAAACCATCAGTGAGAAAATACGCAACTCATCTGAAGTTTCCATTTGTTTGTTGTTACTGGAGTTAATATTTCACGAAGTCTTTTTCCAGGCCAGACTGGAGTTCAAAATTAGATCTCGCCTAACTAGGAAACAAGCCCAAAAGAAAACAGAATTCGCCCTGTGAGTGCCGCCTGAGACTCAGCATTCATCAAGAAAAGGGCTTTGCGTTCTCTTAGTCAAATTCCTCCTGCTCCTGCTCATTCGGATTTCCCCAGGCTGGGGGCAAACAGGAGAAACTGGGCCCTAAGAGGTAAGTTCCACAAAGATCCAGAACCTTCTAAACAAGAAACGTCACTTACGTAATAATGTGTTTGTTTCTTAATCTCTAAGCCCAACAAGGCTCATTTCTCTACAGTCAATTAGGCCTTTTTGTGTCGTTTGGTACTGAGAAGCCTTAATTGCCAACCAAGGCTTTGGTTTTCTCTGAGGGCTGACTCTCTCCTGCTGATTCGGTTACCTCTGCACAGAGACAGGCACCTGCATTGTTCTCTAGCAACCCCTGCTGGTTGACATTGAACGCCAGAAACTAACCCAGAGGACTTAGTTCATCTCCAGGAAAGGGAAGGGGAGGATGTCAGAGTTGAGGGAGAGCTGGGAGCACAGGACAAGGCTGCTGAAATGGCAGGGTGAAAGCATTCAGTGCTGACTTATCTAAATTAGCAAGAAAAGGAGGGTTGAATTAGATTGATATCAATCTGTGGAAATCTATACTGTTTTTCCATTAAGGTCATTAGATTTCATTATTGATTATAAACGACTGAATACAATATTCCACTTAAAGTTTACTAATTTTACCTTCCTTCCTTTATATCTTCTCTCTTGTTTTTAAAATTTGGCTCCTCTTTTGGGCCACATTATTGCTTTCACGGACCCTGGGTGCTTTTGCCTTCATGGGCCCCTCCCACCATAATAATGACAACACAATATTATATAACTTTAAATATGTTAACTTCTTTTTTTCCTCTTTTAGGTAAAATGTAATTGATTTCTGTGGGCCTCTAAAGGTGGGCACTGTGCCTGTGTCCAGTGGAGAAGGCAGCCCTGCTCTCTTACTCATTCCCCTGAGGGCCCTGGAGTACTTTCCTCCTTCAAATTTAAAGACATTTTAGGGGCTGGACGTGGTGGCTCACGCCTGTAATCCTAACACTCTGGGAGGCCAAGGCGGGAGGATTGTTTGAGCTCAGGAGTTCGAGACCAGCCTGAGCAAGAGCAAGATGCTATCTCTACTAAAAAAATAGAAAGAAATTAGCTGGACAACTAAAAATATATAGAAAAAATTAGCCGGGCATGGTGGCGCGTGCCTGTAGTCCCAGCTACTCGGGAGGCTGAGGCAGAAGGATTGCTCGAGCCCAGGAGTTTGAGGTTGCTGTGAGCTAGGCTGATGCCACGGCACTCTAGCCTGGGCAACAGAGTGAGACTCTGTCTCAAAAAAATAAAAAATAAATTAAAAAAAATAAAGATATTTTAGTGCTGCTTTACTCCTTAACTAAGATACTGGTTCTGACATATTTTTATATCGATCTTCTCATATACCTTTTAAAACAAAACATTGTTTATTGGTGAGGAAGCCACCTGAGCAGCCAGCTGTTAGTTTGTGCACAGCTGGACTTTGTCTTGCCTCCTAAAGACCTACACTTAATTTCCAGCGTGCATTTCGCCGTACCTGGACACGTTTGGACAAAGTTGCAGAAGGGCTTACTCACACATGCACATACATCGCCAACTTGCAGCCACGAACTGGTTCTGAAATAACACTTCGTTTCTCTTCTTTTAATTTCACCCCACTTAAATTGGCATCTAGAGGACTTAAGAAACGAACCCGGGAATTTGGTTTCTTGGGCAATTTTTCCAGAGGCAAATCAAGAATATAGCATGTCTAGTGATCTGAGCTGCTGCTGTTCTATGACGAAGACAATTTGGTTGAAGAGAAAGGGTGTAAAGTAATTGCGCTCCTAAGAGTCTGGATTAGGTGTTCATGCTGCCATTCAGCAAAAGCAGGCTCCAAGCCTGGGATGACAGGACCATTTTGCCCTAGAAATGAAACTTTTTTTTTTTTTTTGGTCCTTTTGAGGGTGGTTTTCTCCTATAAGAAATATCAGAGAAAAGCGGTTCCCTTCAGCTGTCCCCTTCTGTGGGTTTTCCCATACGAAACTATGCCCAGCCTGCCGCTCTGCACTTTGTTATTATGACAGGAAAAAATGAATTTCTAATGTGCTACCTCTACCAGCTGCAAGGAGCTTGTGCATCTTCAGTCATCAGGCACCCCGAGGGGAGCAAGCCTGAGTTAGGGTGGAGGGCTAGGACGGGGAACAGGATCTCTAGGTAAAAACATCTGTCTCTTTCCCTTTGATATCAGCATGGAGATGTTCTTAAGAACAAAGGCAAATTTACAAACACACTTGGACGGGAAGGGACAAGCACCAGTGTCCCTCATTGAGCACCTGACTGTCATGCAGGTATTTCATGAACTCTCACAGTATTTTCAGATGGTATAAGTCCCATGTTTACACACTACGAAATTGAAGGTCAGAGAGACCAAGTACCCTGCCCAAGGCTGCAGGTAGCAAGTGGCTAGGCACCGGCATTTCGCTTTCCGATCCACTATTTTAGTTATTCATTGCATCGTAATAAGGAGAAATTGGTTACTCTGTACCCTGTCATATCATAGGGATGACTCTGTCCATGCTCCTGACAGCATTTGGTGTTTGATTAACACCTGCTGAGTGCATATGTATGGGTAGGCTCCTTTTTTAAAATTTGTCTAACCTTCTCCAGAATTGGTGACCCATGCAAGCGAGCAGCTACACAGAGGACTAATACAAAGAGCAGAATAAAAGTCTTAAAGGGCGTATATTTCAACTCTTTTATCTCTGTGGAGACCTCAGTTCAGGCCTTCAGTATTTCACATTTGAATGATCGCAATGGCGTCTTAACTGGTGATTCTGTCTCACTTCAGCCTCCTTTCACACTCAAGTAAAATTTCTTAAACCTAAAGGGGGCCCATCTCATTCTATCCCTTTGTTTACCGAATAATCCTACCAGAGTTTTATCATCCATGGCAAATTGCTCTTGCCTCTCAAACCCTTCTTCCCTTCTTGGTGGACATGCACACCCCACACCAGCTAGAGACTACACTTCCCAGCCTCCTCTGCGGCGATGTGGTCATGGGACTAAATCATTACCCGTGGAATGAGCTAAAGTAGTAGATACACTTATTTAAAAGGAAATTGCTGCCCTAGCCTCTTTCTCTTCCCCCTTCCCCTGAGCTGAAACATGGATCTGTCTAAGACCCAGCTTCAACCATGCATGTCAATGCCCAAAGGCTGCTGGGGCAACAGAAGGAAGGACACTGTCTCTGAAGGATGGCGTGGAGCAAAGCAACCTTGCTCCTCAGGGCTATTACTCAACTCAGAAATAATCTTTGTCTTCTTTATGCCACCACAGTTTTGGGGCTCTTTGTTCTTGCAGCTTGGTGTTTACCTTAACTAATGCAGCATTACCCTTCCCGATAGGATTCCTGCCTTCCTTCCCAGCTGTCGGTGGCCACATCTCCAAAGGCTCCTTACCCTCCAACTATGAGTTATCTAGTTCTATGATTAGACCACACATAAAAACACTGTACAGCCCATTTGACAGAGGATGTAGCTAATTGCATCCTCATCATCCATTCTCCCTTTTCCTGACAACAATATTTTGATGTTTCCTCGAGGAACTTAAGTCTCCCCCATTTTTTGTCCTGTGATTAGGGTGGGTTTGACCCACTTCCAGTTCCAGGAATAGTTTTTGATTGGCTAGAGCCATTGAAATATCTCCCTCCTGTTGGGGCTCAGAAAACAATATCCCAAAGGATGGCACTTTGGCATGCTCAGTGCTTTGAACTGAGGAGATTGGAAGGGCCTCGGAAGCAAGAAGCTCTCCCTGACCTTCTCCTACCTCTTCTCCTCTCTCTCCCAAAGCAGGTCATAGAAACTTGAGCTCCTCTACCTCAAAGCAAACCATAAAACCTAGAAATGTCACTCTCTGACCTTCTCCTGTCTCCCTGAAGACCCTCTGTGCCAGGTACTCTGTCTTACACCCAGAGGAAGCAATTGCTACACAGTGAGGCTGATAAGAATCTGGACAAACAAGCCTTGCCAGGTTCCCCTCAGTCTATCAAGCATGAGGTCATCCAATCACATTTCTACGTGGCTGTCCATTGCTCATCAAACCTAAGCACGAAAGTTAGTTTTCCCTAGGTTTTTGAGTTTTTGTTTCTGAAGGCTCCCATGTCACATAAAATTTTGTTAAATACATTGTTGTTTTTCTCTTGCTAACCTGTCTTTTGTCATAGGAGAGTCAGCCGTAACCCTACACACCCCCATTAACTATTAATACAATAATAGATTCAGAGATGTGTACATAATCCAATTAGATCTAATGAGCAAAAGTGAATCCTAATACGTGCCACATTTCCCCCAGACAGTGGTGGATGCAGATGTGAGGTCTGGAACTGTTGCTGTCATTTTGTTACTATGCAGTCCCAGCCTGAAGATGAAGGAAGGAAGAGCTGATCGAGTCACGGAAAACTGGAGCCAGAATAATGGTAAGATTGTTTGAACCCTGAGTCAAATGACACCTGAAGACAAACCTGCTTATATTTTGACTTCAGCTAATGTGAGTTGGGCAGTCTGTCACCTTCAACATAAAAAATTCTACCATACTTTGGAAATGACCTTTTCTTGGAGCAGTTTGTTTTTAATGCTCTTCCCTGTCAGCAAAATGCCTATTCATTCTTCAAAGTTTAGATTATCTCTCACCTGCTCTGTGAAACCTCCCATGACTCTCTCCCAGCACCACATCCCTCAGCCAGGGTTAGTCGCTTCTTTTCTTGGTTCTCTCAAAATGCTTTGCATAGATTTTGTCACCTTTGGCATGTGTCATAATTATTCATTTAAGAGTACATCTTGTGTATTTTCAAATAGCTAGAATAGAGGATTTTGAATGTTGCCAGCACAAAGAAATAATAAATGTCTGAGTGATGGGTTTGCTAATTGCCCTGATTTGATCATTACTTATTGTCTACATGTATTGAAATATCACACTATTCCCCATACTTGTGTACAATTATTGTGTGTCAATTAAAAATAATAACTTTTAAAAAGGCTTTATCTCCCCCATGACTGTGAGTGACTGAAGGTCAAAGATCATGTCTACTTTTGCCATAAATTTTAGTCTGGCAGAATACTTGGAACACAAGTACTCAACAAATGTTTGTTATTCCTTATTAATGCATGAAATAGACAACAAAGTTTATTTCCATTAGTAGTAAGATGACAATGACTTGAAATTAGATCTTTTCACAATTAGGATTTGTTGCTTTGTGAGGTAATGAGCTACCCATCACTGGAGGTGATGAAGCAGCCACTGTCCTGTTTATTATTATTAATATGTTGTAAATTCAAGGCATGGACATCCTTTCAGTTCTCAAATTCTCTGAGTGGTTTCTCATTTCAATCTACTTGATTCTGTCTGCATGATGATTGGAATAAAGTTAAAGGGACCATAAAATCAAAAGACCAAAATACTAGATGAAAGTGAAAATGAGCTTAGTTAAAGCTACTACATGTTTAAAACTTAAAGAAGCATCTGTCAGATTTACCATGAAAACAATGTTTCTTTCCACTCATGTATTCTCTCCTTTGTGGGATTATCTAGTTCTCTGCATGAACCTTGAAATTTTTACAGTTTTCCAAACAATTAATACCTAATCATCTGGGATCATTTAAAAACAATGCATCCTGAAGACAAGGGAATGGACACAGTGACCACTGAAGTTTTATTCCTTCAGGCCTGAGTTGCATTGTTAAATCACCAAAATGTACAAGGTGCTTCAAGACTTTGGCGCTTTCAGCTCTAAGGTAGGTGGGGATATTGGCAACTCAAAGGCCATGGACCAGGTCGGGACCTGTTCACTGGGCATGAGATAGATCAGAGCCCCATCCTCAGGAGAACACTTGGGTATGTCAAGGTGTAGTTGTTCAACATGTTTTAGTTCCTACCAGGAAGTCTGATTGCCTGGTCCAGAACAGCAGAGGAAAACTAAGACAGAGAACACATTCACAAGCCAAGTTCCTCGGGAAGTTCTGGAGAGATGTGACTCAACTTCAACTAGAAGGCAGGACCCTCCCTGACTTAGGAAAGATGAAGGCAAGCACTGGATCTCAGCCAGGCATATTGGGGTTCAGGGCAGGGCATTCAGACCTGTTGGGAGACTGGTAAGTCCACAGAGTTGGGCCCCACAGAGAAACCCAGGGGGTGAGGACTGGGTCAACCCAGGAATTAAAAGCAATGCAACTTGGAGACGATTGAGTCCTAGACTTCACCTCTAGGAAACTGGATCGCTCAGTTGGTGCTGAAGGCATCTCAGATCTACATAAATCTATAATATTGGACATAGTAAGTGTAAATTAATTCAGACTCCTGTGGACTCTGGAGTGAAGGCTGCTGTATGTGTTTTCACATCTTGCAGGACTGACTTGAAAAATAGAGTAGGGCTGGTTCCACATGAGAGTATGACAATAGAAACAGTTTTATGGAGTTTATTTAAGACCAAGGCAGAAAAATAAGAGCAGAGGCTGACAAGAACCATCCTGATGGAGAAATGTATAGCTTTCTTAAATATCAATTAATAGGGACATTTGGCAGTCAACTGAGTACTCTTCATGGAGCTTTGGTGCACCTTGATACTGGCAATGATTGTAAATTTAGTATTAAGTCTCCATCTCAGGACAAAGTTTAGATATGCCATGACCAAAGTGTTCATATATCAAATTAAAATAAATATGCAGATTTCCTACTTCTGCCTTCCCTTCAGTGTTGTGCTAGCAGTATTCTTTTTGCACTAACCTCTCTCTAGAACAGGAATGCCGTGGTAAATCAGACTCCATTAAAATTTTACTAAAACATGTTTCGAATATGTCCAAGGTCTTTTGCTCTCTTGTAATAATCTCTCATAGACTCCTCTCTCATAGACTCCTCTCTCTTAGACTCCTCTCTCCATAAGACTCAATTTCCCTGTTAGACTGTAAACTTCTTGAAGGCAGAGGTTTGTTCACCAATAGTTTCAAGACTATAGATCCTGTGCCTAGTATGTGCACTTGGCTCAAAAAATATTTGTTGAATGAATTTCCATTCTGGGAAGCAGGAAGCTTTCTTTTTCATTTCATTCTCTTGTATTTTCTTTTCTCCTTGATCTCCTGTTTGTTAAAACCTGTACTAAGTATGTGAGACTTTTTAAAGACGTATTCTGACTTCAAAATTACTTAGAGTTTTTTTTATTAACTTAAAGAAAGTGAAACACCTCCTGTGTACAATGTACCAAGCCAGGCACTGTAAGAACTATAAATCTGAAAAGGACTAGGACTCTGTCTTTTAAGTGTTTACAGTTCAATAAAGGAAATAAAAATATTCATAAGTTACTGTAATATGGGGTATTATGAGATGTGTGATTGAAAAAGAAGTATATAATCCTATTGTGATCTAGGAGGTGGTTATAGAGATGGGTACTTATGCAAAAAGTCATAGCACTGTACATTTAAGGTTGTAAACTCTGTTTTATATTGAGTATAATTGATATATCTCAACTTAAAAAAAGAGGTGCTAATTAAGCATTCTCAGGAAGAGAGAGTTTATAACAAAGAGAAAGCCTTAACTCATTAGTACCTTGTCTAGTTAGGCCACCAGTTGCCATGATTTAGTCTAGATTTGCATGATATTAAAGTCTTGACACTAAAATAAACATTATGTTTTGCCATGCATGAAAGTGCTTACTGTTTTTGTTTGAACTGCCCAATATTCACTTTTAAATGATGATCCACCATAATTTCAGGTAAATACAGAACAAATGTCCCCACTAATGGCCTTACCCTGGCCAGTTGTCATGCAGGCAAGTAAAATCGCCAATATCCTTCATGATTCTAGCTTCCTAGAACTTACAGGTCTTAGTAAAAGGAGCCACCCAGCAGCTAATACCTTGGAAGCCCAGAGCATAGCCCCCACCTGGGACTGATGGCCAGCTGTCAGGCCTGAGTGACTGCCTGCCCATTGGCTGGGTCCCCGCAGGTGGTGGCGACATTGATGGAGGATGATGGATGATTCTGACACAGCCCCACCCCACCCACTTACCCATATGCATGACAGAAGGGCTCCCAGCCTAGATGCCCTGGCTGACAATGCCTCCAAGTAGGCATTTAGATGTGTAAAAACAATGCATTCAGCCCAGCAGTGATTCAGCTACAAATATGGAGGCATTTAATGAGTTGCTAATGTGAAAATAATTTTCTTTTCTGACTTTGGAATTGTAGGAATGAAGACACGTAGAGGGAAGTCATACAGCTGGTAATGATTCTGCTGAGAAAAGAAAGTAGCTTTCAGGAAATGTAAAAGAAGTGGACCCACCCAGGTCAGAGGCTGAGAGGAGTTTATTGATACATCATTCCTTTATCTTTCTTCTACTTCCTCTTTCTTCTCACCCCAACCCGCCTTGCTTTGCCCATGTGTGTTTTCATGAGCCTCCCCTGACCTTCTCCCCATCTGAGCTGAATTCTCAATACCTCTTTGGTGCATTTTCCTCTCCCTTCCTTTCTCCATCATTCGTTCCTTTCCTTCCTCTCCTCTCCTCTCCTCTCTTCTCTGTCCTCTCCCTATCTCTTAATCTCTTTCACACAAGATATTTTTTTCCTTCCCTAATTCCTTTCCATATTTCTTCATCATTGTTGCAAGGATTTCAGGGGAAGTGTATACTTAGAAATAAGAATCAGGAAATTTGAAGAATAAAAGAGCAAGGAAAATTAAGGACAGACTTTTTTTTTTCCAACCTAAAAGCCAGCTTGGGAAATGAGAGGATTAGTTACTCAGTATTGTGCTTTCTGCCGTCCATCTAGGAGACCTGAGGGGAAGGCCTCTCCAGATTGACCAGTTATTTGGATAACATAAAATATTGATCGCACTAACATCAATGTTTTCAAATGGAAAACCTGCATCTAACAAGAAGCCTCACTAACAAGAACTGATTTTATGCAAAGTTCTGGCTAAATTAAGGAAAAGTCTGACTTATAAAGCACTTCTAAAGAAATGAAACTTTATTACTTTCAAGTACGCACAGTAAAAGAACTAGAAGCTTCTCTAGTAATACAATAGCTTCCGGGAAACTAGTTTTATTGACTAGAGGGTAATATGTTAGCAATAGATAAAATCTGATTGTGACACATCACTTGTATATAAATTAGCATTTCTACTAATATTGAGAACAGTTTACCTTCATAATTAACTAAAAAATATTTCTTTCAGGCCGGGCGCGGTGGCTCACGCCTGTAATCCTAGCACTCTAGGAAGCCGAGGGGGGTGGATCGCTCAAGGTCAGGAGTTTGAGACCAGCCTGAGCAAGAGCGAGACCCCGTCTCTACTAAAAATAGAAAGAAATTATTTGGACAACTAAAAATCTATATAGAAAAAATTAGCTGGGCATGGTGGCTCATGTCTGTAGTCCCAGCTACTCGGGAGGCTGAGGCAGAAGGATTGCTTGAGCCCAGGAGTTTGAGGTTGCTGTGAGCTAGGCTGACGCCACGGCACTCTACTCCGGCAACAGAGTGAGACTCTGTCTCAAAAAAAAAAAAAATATATATATATATATATATATATTTCTTTCAATTTTGCTTTTACTGTTAATACATTTGACAAAATTTCCCTTTAGATAAACATCAGGTTAAACTTTATCCCAGGTACTATTTCAAACAATCACAAACTCTCATTCTGTGGGGACCATATGAATAAGTCTTTTTATCTTTAAATAACTCATGAACCAGATATGTTGGTTGAAAATATCTGTAACTCCTTTCTAAGCTTCAAATTACTGAGAAGCAAGTGGAACTGTCAGATTTTAGCATGAAAATGTTGGTTATTGGCGTGCCCATGGCTGAAGAATGACCACACATGCCAAAGTTAGGCAAGCACAGAAACGTGGTTAATCGAGGAGAGAAAGATAGGGTTATCGGGTAAGAGCAAGATATAGATTTACAGAGCATGATACATACGCCACAGATGATGACCAGACCCATTGTCGCAGCAAAGGCAGAGCAAAGGAAGGGGCGCAGAAAGGAATTGGTTATGGTCTGCGTCTTGTTTTGTAGTGCCCAGGTTGGGACCTCCCTGTGGCTCAGATGTCACCATGGAACTACTTTGACTGGACAGTTGGGAGTTGCATGACCTGAGTCTCACTGCATATACAGATCTCCCATAAGCCTCTCTGAAAGCCCACTGTGGGAGGGTGTGAATTGCAGCAGCACCTGCTTTTGTCCCTAGGAGACCTGGAATCCCTCGCTATCTACGTAACAGAACCACATGTTGCAAATATTTTATAAGAACAAGCACTATGCCTTTAAACTTCTTAATTATGATCTACTTGACGGTGATATTTGAATTGTTGCTCTGCACAACATAGGACTTGGGCAACACTTTCAGAATAACTGACAAAGCATTGCCCACTGGCTGGGTCCTCAGGAGCCCCCAGGAACCTGGGCTTTTGAGTACCAGATGCCCACTCTTCATTGTACCATAGGGCTTATCTCCCCAGTCCTCACCTGCAACTGGCTACACCAAGTCATTAGGAGTCTTTGAAAGAAACCCAGAAAACCCAGAGCAGAAAGACAGTTATTGCCTAATTGGGCCATCAGACAGGGAAGAAGTTGACGACTTGAGAGAGAGGCTTCTTGGGACGCTTGAGAACTAATTTTGAAACCCTTTCCTGTTGATTATAGGGGAGAAAAAGGAATATCTTTTCCTTACCCATCAAAAGGTTCATGATTCTCTATAACAAAGGACAACAAGACAAAAGCATAACCAAATGTATTTAACATAAGTTTTATGTGACAAGAAGACTTCAGAAATGAAGACCCAGAGAAAGCTGTATTTTTATGGACAACTTTGCAGAAGTATGATTCCAAGACAAAAGGGCATGATCTAATGGTAATGAACTGAGGGGATTTAGCAGGGCCTGTTAGTTCAGATTCTTCTTGGCATCTGGGACTGCTCTGGAATGAGAGTCTTATGACCTATTCTCAGGGGAGGTGGGTCAGGGAATTTTTTTATGACTTGCTTCAAGGGAGTAAGGTAGGAGAATGTCAGAAAAAAAGAAAGAGAGGGTCAGAAAGTGACCTTCCTGCCTCTGTGGTTTCCTCAATTTCCTTCAGATTAGAATACTCAATGTGCCAAGGTGGCATTGTAGAAAATGAGAATGAAAGACAAAGAAAGAATGTGGTATGAGTGAGAAGGAGGAACTCAGGGCTTTTCTTGTTTCATAACCTCCCAACCCTTTCATAACCCCTTCACACCAATCTCTGGAATGAACCCATAGAAATCAGTCTTTATTTCAGTGGTTGCTGGCTGCTGATGGTGTCCCTGGCTTGGTCCACCTGGATCTAGAGCACACAGAGACCCGTGGTGCAATCCGAGATATTGGAGAAATACAAACTGGCACGTCAGCATAAATGTATAAACTCAGAAAGCTGCCAGTGGCAAGCTATAAGTTCAAACCTCAACTCTACCACTTACTTGCTATGGGATTTTGGACAAGTTACTTAACTTCTCTGTCCCTCGGTTTCCTTGTCTTTAAAATGGAGCTAAGATAGATAAAATTATGTGCTATCTGAGATTTGATTAAAAAATTGGGGAGGGGGGTGGGTGCAGTAGCAGTAAATAAGTACGCCAAAATTGTTCATGAGTGTGCAATTGTTGAGTTGGGTTGTGAATAAATGAGAGCTATTCTTATTGCCGAACTCAGGTTCACTGCCCGCCACCTGAGAAACAAACAAAAGAGGCAAATGTTAGTGAAGGAAAGGTGGTTTATTCGAGTGCCAGCAGCCTGAGGAGTTGGCAGACTATTGTCTCAAAGACTATCTCGTCTTGCCCTCAACCCCTTTTACTGAAGGCGAAGGCAGGACAGTACATACAGAGGCATAGGGCTCAGGAGGATGCCATGACGTGGGTATCTTCACCAGAGTAGGCATGGCTGGGGGTTAGGATGTATGTGGGGACATGAAGCTAATGGGACATCCCCAAATGAAGGCTGGAGGAAGACACCAGAAACAAGGCCATTTTGGAGATTACAGTGATACTCTACAGATGAGATGATGAGAAACAGAACTAGAACACTGGCCATGGGAAAGCAAAGTCACTAACAGGTTCAGGGAGTGGGGAGAGAGAATGCTAGAATCAGGAGACTCTACCTTTTGGAGACAGACAGAATATAAGGGCAGTACAAGATGACTTCCAAGTTTAGGCCTAGATTAGTGGGAGGGTGATGATGGCCTTCAATTAGGAAGGACCACAAGTATAATATGAAGAAATTGGGAGGGTGTGGGGGGAAGAGAATGGGTTTGCTTCTAACAAGCCATATTTGCAGTATCTCAGAATATCCACAGAGAACTCTCAGGAAGGCGATAGCAAAGAGAATTTAGTTCATCAGTGAGGCCTCCTTTTTTCATTTTAACACGTTGTGTGTTAAAAATACATAGTAGTCTTAAAGTTGAGGGTAACTAGAATAAATAAAATGAAGAAAAATACAGATTTAATTAAGAAAGTTCTCAATATATCCATGCTGAATATAATAGAATCAATAAAAACATTTAATTCTGAGAAATATGCTTATAGATAATAAATTAAATTGCGTGTGAACATGTGTGATAACACATCCAGATTCTCTCTTTTCCGTCTCTCTCTTTCTCTCGCTCTCTCTCTCTCTCACACACACGGAGAGAAACTGTTTCTCTATTCATTAACATAGCAGAATAGCAGAAAGAAGCCAAGTGCTGAGGAAGGAGCTGATGATCACACCCAGCCTTCTGGCTTGATTAATAAGCAACAAAATCATGTTCCTGTTTTGAGGGAGCTTTCCTGTCATGGCTGTCGTCTCTAGAGAGCTCCAGTCGACAAAGCGATAACATCTGGTGCCCATTATTTCCCCAGATCTGTTGTGATTAGTCCATATGATAAGCCCGGCCAATTGCTATGGGCAAGGGATTGCTACATTTCCCCCATCAGGGTACTGGAGCTGTCACTTCTGGTTTGTGGCCCCTGCTAATTTGCCACCACAATTTCCAATATCTGCTAGAATTCCACAAGGAAATCTCAGTGCCTTGCAGGGGCAATAGGCTGTGTGGCTGTAGACAGAAGGCTAGCACTGATAATAAAAAGGAGGGGTTTATCAATTAACTCAAGCAGCACTGTGTAGATGGCCACTGACTGCCCACTCCCATTTCCGTTGTGCCACGCTGAGGAAATGGTCCAGGAAAACTTCCGCTTTGCTAATGATAGAAACAGTGAAGCATCTAAAGAGTTAAAGGGTCAGAAACTCTTGGCTGCTTGAATAAATTCTGTGGCTTTCCAAATGCTTTTCATTCTCCCTTCTTCCCCCTTTCTCTCAAGCTATGATACGCAAGAATAATGGCTGGAGGCCATCCAGGTGGCAGAGTGGCTTGTCATTTCGGATGGTCAAGAAGATTCAAACCCTTAAAAAAGGCAGCTACACTATTTGATAGAACTCAGTAATATTGGAGCTGGCTACTGTATTACGTGCTCCTTTAAAAATCAACTTAGAGCATACTTTTATGTAAAACTTGTAGTTTTGGTACAACTATGAACTGAATGCAAAAAGTAAAAAAAAAAATGCAGCCAATCAAACAATTATAATTTTTACAGAAAGGATAATCATTGAATAACTTTTTGAAGTTTTTTTTATATGCTTAAAATGCTAGCACTCTGGAAGGCCAAGGCACAAGGATTGCTTGAGCTCAGGAGTTCAAGACCAGCCTGAGCAAGAGCAAGACCCCCATCTCTACTAAAACTAGAAAAAAAAATCAACTGGGCAACTAAAAATAGAAAAAATTAGCCATATGTGGTGGTATTAGCCTGTAGTCCCAGCTACTCAGGAAGCTGAGACAGGAGGATCACTTGAGCCCAGGAGTTTGAGGTTGCAGTGAGCTAGGCTGATGCCACAGCACTCTAGCCCAGGCAACAGAGCCAGACTCTGTCTCAAAAAAAAAAAAAAAAAAAAAAAGAATTCCAAGAACAGTTTTAGAAGCATATACTTGTTATGATACTTTTGAAAATAATTTCAGCTAATAATTCAGAATTTAAAATTGAATAGTAAAAGACATAATACTTTGTTATCCTGTATTCAATAGAACCTATAATTTCTAACTAATCACATGCCAAGTGTTGTGACAAAATGTCACAAATAGCTTAAGTTAACATGTCACTTATATTTGCATAAAGAAAGTGAAATTGTCAGTTAACCTTGTGAGAAAAAGACAGTGTGCTGAATGCCTGAATTTCTCCTCTGCTATCTAAGTGTTTTGCTATTGTGCAAACATAGACCTAAGATCCACAATTGAGAAAGGTTACCTTGGAACTAAAGTCAGAAGATGTTAGAAGCAACAGATAGACAGCCAGATGCTGAATTTTGTAAGCAAAGGTCACTTTTGTGCAGCCAGAATCACTCCAGTAAATGTAAAAATGAGTGAAATGAAATAGTGGTGGAAAGACAGAGGGAAAGATTTGGCCTGAATTATCAAGTAATCGTGTCTAATTTTTTTTTCCATTAGTGGAAAGAAAAATGGAAATGTTGATTTGAGGCAAAAATGTATACAGTCTTCCAATCTTACTTTGCCTGAGTTCAGATAGCCTTTTTCCTTTTTCTTCTTTTTGTTAATCCCATTTTAGTCTTGCTCATGCTGCCCAGAGCACCTCTAACTGTGGAATGCTGGCCTGACCTTGCAGACGTTCATTGCCCTGGTTCTACTCCTAGCTGCTCTCTGCTTTTCCCCGCCCATCTCCAGCCTGTCTCCACGGTTCAGAGATCTCTTCCCACACAATGACCATGTCTGCATGGTAAAGGCAAGCCAGCTTGGTGGTGAAGCTGTTATTCTCTGAATCGTGGTACCTAATAACTTAGGCTCTAGCTGGATTTGGAAAGGCCTGAATATTCTGTGCAAACAACATTCCCTGAGTAATGAACTCTCCCTCACTTCGCTTTGAATGCTGGTGTTTTAACCAAGAGGTACCCTGTAGACAAGTTACTCAGGGGAACAGAATGAAAAATCTCTCATTAATGAGGTTGCGGAGATCTACAAAGACAGACTCTGTCTAGGTCCAGGTCAAAGCTGAAGTACAGTGAGTATATAATTCTGGGCCATGAATTTGGATAACTGAAGCCCTGAAGTCTTCCCTCAACCATAAGCCTCTTTCCATTGTTTTTGAATTACGTATTATTTTATCATTTCCTTCAAAGAGGAACTATCTGAAAAAGAGTTTTTGGTGTTAACACAAGTAAATCAAAGTGTAAAACTGATCTATAGAACTACGTAAATGATATTAATAATAATGTAATCAAAATGCTACATTTTAATTTCCTTTTCCCTAGAGTTGAAAACGACTGCTTCGATATTGCATTTCAGATTTTCTATGCAGGTGTATTTACATTTATTTCTTTCATAACAGTGTCCATCCATCATACAAGATTGATGATCCTTGCATAAAGTTGAAATCCCAGGAATTAGAATATTTTGCAAGCTTTCATTTACGTAAAACAGATTCTGGAACAGGTCAAGTTGCCCAAAGTAGAAGGCAATGCTTATTTCTTGGACACGAATGAATTCCTTCTAGGATATTATCAGTAATTTCTTTTTGCTTTGCAGAATCTCTTTCCTTTTCTTTAATATTTTCCTTTTATGATCCATATTTTTTCCTTCTCTTAAAAGGAAACAATTAATTTAGTTAATTTAAATATACTAAAAAATAAAGAAAACCTAGAAGTTGTTTTTACAGTGACTCCAAATAACATCACACGTTTTTCTGGCAAATGTGTTCTGCCAAATCTTCGATTGCTTCTACTGCTTCATTGCTCAAGAAAGCAAAGGCTAAACTTCGGAGCAAAAAGTGAAGAATAAATTTGATTTGTGTTAGTGCCTGTACAGTTTTGAGTAAATGTGTGGGTTTGGTTTAAAACATGGTCATCCTTCTGGTTTAAAATATTTTAATAAATAGATTATTCACAAGAAGTTTTAAAAATTCTGAGTATTGGGGTGTGTGAACGTCCTTATCCAACTTTGCCAAATGTATTCTTCACAAACTGAAAGTGGAATTACTCCTCCTTTTGCATTTGACGCATAATAACGTGGGGTAAAATCTCCAGGGGTAAAGAGACACAGTCTTCCAGTCTGAGCACAAGCCCAGCAGTTCCACTTGACTGGGCGTACAGAGGAGCCCTCTCCTCTGCGAGGGGTCAGACACTCTCCATTGACACTAATGGACCATTTTATGCAAAACTGTTCATTTTCCGGAAGGGACCATGTCCGACTGGTGGAGTGATTCACAGAAATCACTTCATTAAACGAATACTCTTCATGCATGGCCTTATTCCCTTTAGTGGGGGAGAAACTGTGAGCCCTGCATGGGTACCCAAGGAGGGGGAAGCTCAACTCCACAATGTGAATCCAACCACAAGTTCCGGTCCCTGCGTTCAAACAATGACATCCTGTCGCTGGCACACAGGCTAATGCAAACCTTGTGACTCCATTTGTCTCTGGAATGCCTACTGTCACAGTATTAGGGAAGCCAAACCCACAAGAAAGCCCCTGAGAGCCCCCAGTCTCCACACCAATGCTGGTTTTATTCTTTTCCCTTAATTCTCCATGGAGCAGCAATTGATGAGGTTCACGACAGGTATAGCTGATGCAGCCTCGAGTTTAACTTCTCTGAACAGGCCATGAGGGCTCTCTTCCCTGGAAACCCGGGAAACCAACACAAGCCACATATGCTGTCTACTCTTGAAAGAGCACTTGCTCCCAGAAATTCTCTCACAGTCTCTGACAGCAAGTCCAAAGACATGACAATATGAGAGGAGGAAGGCGCTTTCCTTTGGGACAGGAGAAGGAACAGGGCCTACTGGGGTTTGGAAGGCAGAGCAGAAGCAAGAGGCTGAGAGGCTGGGATGTTGGGGAGAGCATGGACAAAGTGCCAAGAGATTCTGGTACTTTTCCTCTAAGCCTTTTGAAGTGTCAGCAGACTGCTCTGTCCTCCCCAAGTTGCCTGGCTTGGCCTAAGTCAGCGGGTCTAGCAGCAAATGCCACAGCTGCGCATCCATCTGAATGGCGGTTCTGCTTCTCTCATCAGGACGTCTCTCTCGTACTACTTTTTGTCTTGGGCACTGGATTTGGTAATACCAGCTTTCATGTAACATTCAGTGTCTAGGCCCTTCAACCTTTCAAAATACTAAAAAATGAATTCTTCGCCTTTAAGAACGCAATGACCAGCGGGCTGTGAAAGGTCCGTTTTGCTGTGATTTGCACAACCCAGGACTGCTCGGAGCTCAGCTGCACCAGGCTAATTTCCATAAGCATCATGTGGTGTTACAGAAACCACATTTTGCCAAGCTGTCAACTATACAGCCTTCTCTTTGCTAAACAGACTCCCATTAAAACTGTCTGCACAATTTGTCAGTTAAATGAGGTACAAGAGGGACGCTCTATTTGCCCCTAATTAGCTGCGCAGACTACCTTTGTCTGTTTGATTAAGCATTCACATTATCAATTTTGTTTAATCTGATTCATTTCACACACCTCCCCTGGGACTCAGCCCATACGGTTAACTAATCTGTGATATCATCTCTCATATCAGGCAGCTCTCATCTCCCGCAGAATACATCCTACCCACAGGCACTGTGATCGTCAAGCTCCACACAGGAGAGTTGGTTTGGTGAGGAGCAGGGATTTAGCCCAAGAACTGGAGCTGAACCCGGACATACTTAACTTAAAGCATAGAGCAGATTCTTCCTTGGCGCCATCTGCCATCATTCATCCATTCATTTATTCCTATTCACTCATTCACTCATTCGGCAGTAAACATATTTCCTGCCTACTGTGCACCAGGGGCTGTGATGGGAGCTGGGAGGGATACAAACTCTGTAAGTTAAGGTTCCTGCTCTCCAATTGCTGATTATCTCAGCCCTGGAGAGCACTGTGGAAACCATCAACTATCATGGAAAGCACACCCCTTCCCCGAGGTCAGTTACCTAATATCTGTCACGCATGGCCTGTTTGGCTGGGCTACCAAACAACTCTCCAAAGAAAGCTGTCAGATAAAGGCATTAAGGCAAGTGGTCACAGCTTCACGAAATAATTTCCCATCCCACTCCCAATGTGGAAAAGTGATTAGCAATGGGGAGGGAGGAGTTTTAGGAATTAGAATTAACAAATCATTTGATCATAAACAGTTCTGAAATTTCATTGCATCTAATGCATGATTAAAATCATTGTTCAGTGAAACCAAACTAGTTATTAATACATTCAACCTTACATCTTCAGTACCTTGACAGAAAGAATATTAAACACCAGTGGTGCACAAATAAAAAATTTGAGAGAAGAGACTAGTTTAATTTAGTGGAAAATATAAAACTCATCTGGGCACGGGAGTAGTTGAAAAATATACAGATATTCTTGGCTCATGAAATATTTGTGTTCCTTAAAAACTGCATCAAAACCTTACGCTGATTAAGATTACAATCTCAGAAACATATTTTCCCTGAAAGTTCTTGGGTCCTGGCAGGGCTAAGCACTTAAGAATGAATATTAGAATCTCAGAGTGGGAAGCGGAAGGCCTTGGAAGTTGTCCAGTACAATCCTCTACTTTGGGAATCTCTTGGATGACATTCCTAGATAAGGGAATTGTCAGGTTCTGTATAGACGCCTTTGCAAACGGATTCTGCTCTTCTGCACAGTTGTCCTTCGCTGGTAGGTTAGTTCTGGGAACTAGAAATGTGGTCATGATGCTGAGCTGAAATCTGCCCCCGTGAAACTCACAGGAGTGGATCCATGCAGGTGAGGTGAGTCGAATCCCTTCTTAATGATTTTGAAGACAGGTTTAATGCTCAACCCAGACTTTCCTTCCCCAAGCACAGCACCTTCAGTCCTTTCAGCAAGTTCTTCACATGGGGGTTTCCAGTCCTTCCACCCTCTCTCCTCCCTCTCTTCCAAATATTCTTTGCTTAGTTAAGTTTCCTCTCAAAGGGTGGTCCCTGGAACCGAGCACCATCTCCACAAATTCCTGACATGTGGAACCTGGGGCAGGACTTTACCTGATTCTAAGAGCATGTTGACTTTTTCAACAACCTCATTGCTCCATGGATTCATGTTAGCCCAAAACACTTGGGGTTTTTTTTTGTTCGTTTTTTTTTTTTTTTACATGTTGCTTTTATCCAGATCTTGCCGCTATGGATTTGCCCTGTTATTCAACTTTACATTAATCCCTATTACATATTATCTTATTAACATCAGTTCATCATTTTAGTTGGTGAGTTGAGATCTGATTCTGCCATTTTAACTTTGTGTTGTCTTGTAATTTGATGAGGATGACATGACAGTGTTTATCCAAATCATTGATTAAAATGCTAAAAAGGACAAGAATAAAAGTGGGTAATCAAAAGTCACTGAGGTTTCTAGAATGATAAAAACTGCTACTCACATGTATTTGGGCAATTATATATGCAAGACACTACAGTAAATGAATGCTTTACATGTCTTCTCCCATTTAGTATTCATAAAACTCCTATTCAGTGTCATTAGCACCAGATTATACATGAGAAGATTGAGGATAGGAGCCTAAGAAAATAACTGCCCTAAAGAATGTAGTTAATAATTATTTGCAGCTAGAATTTCAAGCAAGGACTGACTAATGCCTGAGTCTGACTTATCAAACATGTTACTGCATGCACAACCTCGTATCTCTAAGAAAAAGGAATCAGACCATAGGCAACAGCAATTACGTAAATGTGAAAGTAAGATTTCCTAAACCTTTACCATCTGGACTGTATTTATTAGCTTGCAACACATCTTCTTCAGGTGAAAAGGGTTGAATTCATTATACTCCTCCATTCAAGTGACACTGTCACCGTGTGGGCCTACCTTCATGTTTTATTTATTTATTCTTTGGATCCCACTTTCCACTTCCATTGCCTTCCCCCCACAGAAAACCTACCTAATGTGTGTGGTCTGTGAAGGAGCTTAGGAAATTTTACCCCAAAATATGAATCCTTGGTATAAAGAGTATTTTGAATTAAAGGTCCTTAGAGATCAACAGGTCTTAGAAGGGACTTTCCCTCTTTCTTCATGAAAAACCAGACCCATAAAAAGAATAATCAACTGCCTTTCCCTTCCCTGTTATCTTAATATATTACAGGAAAGAAGATCAAGAATGCAACCAGACCTGGCCCAAATCATTTTAAATATAATACCTGTCTCTCAGGTTAATTTAATTTGCAAAGAGAATCATTTACAAGTCAATCTCCTTCCCCCCATCCATTCATTCTCCCAAGTATCTATTCATCCTCCCTAGTAACCATTTATTGCCCCTAAATGGAATTATCTATATTCCTCATCTCTCATTAATACCCTCTAAATACCCTCTAGATACCTACTATATACCCTCTAAAATGAGGGTATATAAATTTCTGGACCCCATTGGGATACTGGGTAATCATTCTGCAACTCTCCCCATGTGAATGGTAAATAAATCTCTTTCTCTTATTAATCTGCCTTATTGTAAATTGACCTTTTAGCAAACTTCAGGGGTTCAAGTGAGATGAGTTTCTGGTAGGCAGCATATAGTTGGGTTACTTTTTTTAATGCATTCAGAAAGTCTGTATCTTTTAAGTGAAAATTTTAATCTGTTCACATTCAAGGTTATTATTGATATATGTATGAGGGCTTATTCCTATCATTTTATTAATTGATTTCTGGTTGTTTTGTATATCCTTCATTCCTTATTTTCTCTCTTATTGTTTATCATTGTGGTTTGGGGTTTTTTCTGTCGTGTTAACTTCTGAGCCTTTTTTTTTTTTATTTCAGGGTATTATGAGGGTACAAACATTATGGTTACATTTTATGTCTTTGCCTCATCCAAGCGAGGGTTAGAGGCATGCCGTTCCCCCCTATAATGCTCCCTGTGTCCTTTAGTTGCAGGTTTACCCCCGGATCTCCCTAATCCCTGGAGAGTGTTTCTGCCATGTGAGCACCCTAGTGTTCATCAGTTAGTACCAATTTGATGGCGAGCACTAGTGGAGCCCATTCTTCTGATCTTGTGGTACCTCACTTTGGATAATGGGCTCAAGTTTAATATAGGAAAGTATAAGAGGTGCTAGAGCACTGTCGTTTCTTATGATTGAGTAATATTCCATTGTATACATATACCAAATTTTAATAATCCACTCATGAATTGACGGACACTTGGGTTGTTTCCACATCCTTGCAATAGTGAATTGTGCTGCCATAAACATTCGGGTGCAGATGTCT
>NW_012156173.1:7158404-7160159 GCF_000956105.1 Propithecus coquereli
AGTATAAGAGGTGCTAGAGCACTGTCGTTTCTTATGATTGAGTAATATTCCATTGTATACATATACCAAATTTTAATAATCCACTCATGAATTGATGGACACTTGGGTTGTTTCCACATCCTTGCAATAGTGAATTGTGCTGCCATAAACATTCGGGTGCAGATGTCTTTATCATAAAATGTTTTTTGCTCTTTTGGGTAGATGCCTAATAGTGCTATTGCTGAATCGAATGGTATTTCTATTATTAGCTTTTTGAGGTATCTCCAAATTCTTTTCCACAGAGGTTGCACTAATTTGCAGTCCCACCAGCCTTCTGAGCCTTTTCTCTTCCTTGTTTGTGTGTTTGATCAACCAGTGGTTTTTACATTATTGTGTGTTTTCATGATGATAGATATCATTCTTTTGCTTCTGGTTGTAGACCTCCCTTACGTGTCTCTTATAGGGCTGGTCTAGTGATAATGAATTCCCTCAGCTTTTGCTTGTCTGGGAAAGACTTTATTTCTCCTTCATTTATGAGGGATAACTTTACTGGGTATGATATGCCTGGCTGGAAGTTTTTTTCTTTTAACACTTTTAAATATATCATCCCATCTGGACTGCTGAGGTTTCTGCTGAGAAATCTACTGTTAGTCTGATAGGTGTTATAAGTGACTAGACACTTTTGTCTTGCTGTTTATATAATTTTCTGTCTTTTACTTTTCACAATTTGACTATGATATGTAGTGGAGATCTTTTTGAATTGTATTTATTTTGAGATCTTCAAGCCTCCTGTATCTGGATGTCTAAATATCTTCTAGACTTGGGAAGTTTTCATCTATTATTCCATTAAATAGGTTTTCCCAATCCTTTCACTTTCCATTTCCTTCTGGGACACTGAAAATTTTAAAATTTGTTCAGTTTTTGGTGCTGCTTATGTCACTTATGCTTTATTCATTTTTTTCTTCTTTCTTTATTTTTTTCTGACTGGTTTATTTCAAAATATCTGTCTTTAAGTTCTGAGATTCTTTCTTCTATTTGCTGTAGTCTATTGTGAAGATTTCAAATGTATTTTGTATTTAATTCAATGAGTTCTTCATTTCCAGAATTTCTGTTTGGTTTTTTACTTAAGATATCTATCTTTTTGGTAAATTTCTCATTCATTTCCTTAATTTAAATTTATTGTCTCACATTTTTGTGAGTCAGAAACTTGAGAGTTAGGTATTCTGGCTCAGGATCACTTATAAACTGCAATCAAGCTTTCAGCCAAGACCATGTCATCAGAAAATTTTGCTGGAGCTGGAGGATCCTCTTCCAAGATTATTCAACATGACTATTGGAACAAAGCCTCAGTTCCTTACTACTTGTTGGCCAGAGGCTTCAGTTCTTTTCCACTTGGGCCTCTTCATAGGACTATTGGAGTGTACTCATGACATGTCAGCTAGTGATCAAAACAGATCCTTCTTTCTTTTTTTTTTTTTTTTTTTTCCGAGACAGAGTCTCGCTCTGTTGCCTGGGCTAGAGTGCCATGGTGTCAGCCCAGCTCACAGCAACCTCAAACTCCTGGTCTCAAGCAGTCCTCCTGCCTCAGCCTCCCGGGTAGCTGGGACTACAGACACATGCCACCGTGCCTGGCTAATTTTTTCTATTTTTAGTTGTTTGGCTAATTTCTTTCTAGTTATAGTAGAGACGGGGTCTCGCTCTTGCTCAGGCTGGTCTTGAACTCCTGAGCTCAAGCAATCCTCTTGCCTCGGCCTCCCAGAGTGCTAGGATTACAGG
>NW_012156173.1:7160967-7171581 GCF_000956105.1 Propithecus coquereli
TCTTTGCATTCTTCTAGTTTCTAAATTGTATGCTAGGCAATTTGGATGATACATTATAGAGATTCTAGATTTATTTTACCTTCCTCTGAGGAATATTAGGTTCTTTCTTTTCTGATAAGCAATTAAATTATTGTTTTATTATCTTGGCCTAGTAGATATTGTTGTTAGGCTTTATTAGATGGGTTTATTTTAGTTTTTCTCTCTTTCCTAGGGTATAGTCCTTACTCTTAATACAAGGTGTTTACCTAGGTCTCTCTCTTCTGATTGAGCCCAAACTCCAGCATCTCCTGGAACACTGAGACACATAAAATCTCTGCAAAGCACTCAGCCTCCCATAGCTATACTTTGCTAGGTCCCCCAGAATCTTGCTTTGGGCATGTGCAGCTTAATGCATTTTTGAAACTTCTTATCTGAGGCTCCCTCCTGTATGATATTCTGCTTCTAAGTCCTAGCAACCTTGACAATGCTAAATTCTCTCTGTTTCCTTCACTTTGTAAGACTGTCATTCTCTGCTTGAACTCTGTTCCCTGCACCATGGTTTGAAAAACACTCTTAGGGAGAAAGCCAAGATGACTGCTGGGCTCACTTCGGTTGTTTTTTTTCTCTCAAACATTGAAGCTCCGAGTTACTGTTCAGTGCTTGCAAATAATCTATGTGAAAGAATTTTGAAATAATTTATGTTAACTTCAAGAAAACCTGACTTTATAATGATAACTGACTATGGTCAAGTAGGGGATATTATAACAAATGTATTAAACATTGGGAAACCTGTAAATAAACCTGTAAATATACTATTCATGATAACAGATTAAAGAAAAAAATATGATTATTTCCATAGATGAAGGGAAAAAAAACATTTGATAATATTCAACATTCATTTAAAATTTAAAAAAAACAAATGTTCTTCTACGTGGTGAAATACTCAAAGAATTTAATATCAGGAATAAGACAGCAATGTCTAATATCACTATTTCCATTCAACATTGAACCTAAAGTCCTAGATAGCACAAAAAATTTAAAAAGGTATAAAAATTGATAAGGAAAAGTAAAAAATGCCATTATTCACAGAATTCTGTAGGAAAAAAATTCCACAATTAAGAGAATTAACAGATTAGTTTAATATGGGAACTATAAGAGCAATATACAAAGATTAGATGCATTTTTATAACCAGCAAAAAAAATTAGAAAATAAATTTTATAAATAGTAATAAAGAATTTTATTAAATGATATGTATAAAATGATCACTTTCTAATATTTTACATATTTGTATGCATAGAAGCATAGAAAAACAACCACCATAATGTTAATCATGGTTTTCTACAGAATCTTATGTGATGTTTTTTCTTTCTTTTAAAAAGATTTCTGCATTGCTTAATTTGCTAAATACATAGATTAACTTCATATTCAGAAATTTGATAACACTATATATAATCAATTTTTTTAAATTATACTTTTATTTCAACTGTTTAGAGCTGACAGAGAGTAAAATGTAAACATAAACCTATAAGTTAATGTTCATGTCTACTGCATTGCCAAATCTTCTAATTGGTGAAAAAAAAAATCTGTCAGAATAATTACTTAATGTCATAAACTCAAACTGTTGGTTCATTGATGTAATATTTAATTTTAAGCAGCTTTTTGAACCTCTTTGAGCATTAGAGAATCATCCAATTATCCAATAAACATTTGTTGAAAATCTAAATAACTTAAACAAAAATAGACTTTTCATTCCTTGGTGGAAATGACTAAAAGACAAGACAGGTTTAGTTAAAGGATTTAAGCTAGGCATTGTTTAGAAAGTATGTTTTGAGATCACTTAAAGGCACCAAGTGGAATTTTATTCCCATATTTACTTTATTCTACTTGTATGTTTTAATTTTTAATTTAAGTATTTTAAGATCTCTTATTTCCCAGGAAATGAACTGACTGATTTACATTTAAGACTATCACTAACTCGAAACTCCGACCTCATGAGTCACTTGATTGTTCTTCCTGGTATTAAACTTCTGTGAATAAATGTTACTTGGGATGCTTATAAGCATTCAGGAACATCTGGCTTACAGTCTTAATAAAATAAATCTTAAATTTTATAATTTTTTTAGTGAAAGCCCAGAAAAATTTATCTTGACTTGAGTCCTCTTTCCATCCCACTTATAAAAAACGAAATAATAGTAGAACGTTAAATTATTTTTTAAAAATTAAATACAAAAATAGTGTATGTATTACAAAAAATATGAGATGTTAGATTAATGTAAATGGATCATTCCAAACTTTATAGCAATGGCTTAAACTAATCAGTCCCTCACATGAATAAGTTTTTTAATAGCTCTATATGCTCTGCTTTGGGAATCATTCTGATTCATTAGCTTCTTTCATCTGATGCTATTAAGTATCAATACTTATGCTCATTGGCATTGCCATCAGTTTTATATCAGTCTAATTAGTATCCCTATATGTAGTCATGTTAATTAAAAAGGATGTCAATTCTCAAAGACGGAAATTTTATTCTCTTTCATAGTATTTGGTTTAAGAATGACAAATAATTATGAATAAGTGCAAGAATACAAATTCATCCTGCAAAGAGAAACAAGTATTGGGATGCAGGTTGTTTCCCTGTCCCTTCGTGAGGAAAGTAATCTTATGAAGCAGGCTTTACCCTATTCTGTGTCTGAGACACACAAAATGAGAGAAATTGTGGTTATTTTTTGATTTATGTGAACCAAGTTATTAACCAAACCATATAGCTCCTGCCCTGAAGTACAGGTATGCTTTTTAATCCCAAATAATCTAGGGTGTATATTTTTAAATAAAATTAACTAAGTGATTTATGGATGTCTTCATTTGTTTTTTGCTATTCATTCCTTTATTCACTCATTCATTGCTGGATTATTACTTGATTGATTCATTCATTCATGTGATGAATAAATATATAATGAATATTTACTAGAGAGATGGTATTTTCAAATGGTTGAGAACATGCATCGTTGAGCCAGACAGCCTGGGGTTACATTCTGTCTCTACCATTTAATAGCTTTGTGTTTCAATTTCCTCCTCTATAAAATTAGGATAATTTGGAAATTAATAATGGGAGAATATTAATAATACTACCATTATCCATGGGTTCATATATGTTAAGGGCTTAGTCTGCCATGGGCTGTTAATGTCAGTCTGTCACTTTGTAAGTTCTTAATAAATATCAGCTACTGTGATGTGCTAAGTAGTGTAGACTCCGATATTATTTGGTACTTGGTAAAATAACAATTCAAACTTTTAAAAGCTATTTTTAATCCACTTTATGCATTGTCAAATTTATAAATATTTCACTGTCATTATTAATCATTCTCATGTTGTATTTCCCACATATATTTATCTGTCTGCACCAATATGCATGCATTTGTTTTATAGAATAATTTTTTATCATTCTTTTCTATTAGATTATGAATTTCTTGACTTTTTTTATTCTTGAGATAATGAGATAAGTACCTCAATCCCTCTCTGACTTAAATGAGGAAATAAAAAATTATTTGCCAGTGCACAAGCCTAGGCTGTTGAAAGTTTTGTTCTCCTCATCAAATGGAGCTTCTTTATCACAGAAGAGCTGGGAGGAGGGAGAAGGAATTGCCTAGCCTCAGTGGAATCCCACCATAGCAGGCTTGTATTGCTTTATTGTATGTGCATGCTTCTGCAAGTAGTTCATTAAATTTCAGGCAGTAATGATCCAGGCCATGGCAAAATATATAAATTATGTGCTGAAATGTTAATTTGGAGATTACATGAACAGCTCTTTTTACAGGAGAGCAATCCAACCATGATCCAACCAAATATTCACAAACATCATCCAAGAACGTTCTTGTCAGCATATCCCTGGCTTTGTTCTCTCTTATTTCCTATTTCCTTTTACCAAGGTTTTCAAATATCTAGAATAGATCACATTTTAGTATATTTGGCACCAAGCAGATTCCATTTTAATAAACATTTCTTAATTTGAAAATGAATTTAAGAAAATATGTGTCACTCAATTGGACACCCAGTGGTGTGCTTTGAACCACAGAGCAAACCAAAAATTATCCAGGGATGTTCTGAATACCCAAGTAAAACTAGACTAATACCATAATAGTTTGTTCCACTCTTGTTATACTTCTAAAATGTAGTCATAATTGTCAAGAATCTTGCTATTTGGTGAGTTTTACTATAGAGGGAGTTCATGTGAAACTTTCCAATCCTCTTATTAAAATATTGATAAAGAAATCATCAGTAACAATGGCCATTATGCTGAGACATTCATTACGATTTTGATGGAGGTACTCCATGGTTCTGTCTCAAACATTCAGTAAACTAATAAACAGTGCTAAATTTGGCAGACTAAAGAGTTTTACTTTTTGAAGAATATTTTAAGAATAGTAGTGTATTAGTCAAGGTTCTCCAAAGAAACAGAATCAATAGATTATCTATCTATTAATAAATGTACATGTACGTGTGTGTGTGTGTATGGAGAGAAAGAGAGAGAGAGAGAGAGAGAGAGACATTTATTATAAGGTATTGGCTCACATGAGTTGGGAGGTTGAGAAATCTGCTATCTGCAATCTGAAAAACGAGGAAAGCCAGTGGTATAGTTCTAGTCCAAGTTCAAAAACCTGAGAACCAGTAGCACTGATGGTATAAGTCCCAGTTCAACGACAGGAAAAAATCAATGTCCCAGTTTATACAGTCAGGCAGAAAGCAAATTGTCCCTTCCTCTGCCTTTTTGTTCTATTTGGACCTTTAAGAGATTGGAGATGCTAATCCACACTGGCGAGGGCAATCTTTTTACTCAGTCTACTGATTCAAGTGCTAATCTCATCCAGAAACATCCTCACAGACACACCCAGAAATAATGCATAGCCAAATACCTGGGTACCTCATGGTCCAGTCACGTTTACACATAAAATTAACCATCATAGATAGATAATGATAGTACCTTGACATTAGCAAATATCTAAGCTTTATAGTAAACAGCTGTTGAGAAGGATGTCAGATAATGAATACATTTTATTTGTAATAATATCCTGATGGGAAAGATAGACTAAACTGATCATTTATTTTGATTAATTCACACAGATATGTGAAAAAATGATTGAAGAATTATATAAAAGGAAATAGTCTCTCCAAATATACGCCTTAAAAAGATTATTCTTGCATGTGGGAGGTGGATCATTGAGGGGTTCCGTTCTAGAGAGAAAGAAATCAATTAGGCAACTCTTGCAGATTACCCAGGCAAGAAATGGTTGAATCATCACCCAAACATTTTTGCCAAGATTGGCAAACTTTTCTGTAAAAAGCCAGATAGGAAAGATTCTAGGTTTTTCAGGCCATACAGTCTCTGTTGCCACTACTTTACTCTACCATTGTAATGTGAAAGTAGCCACAGACAACACATAAATAAAGGCACATGGCTGTGTTTCAATAAAACTGTGTTTATAGACTCTTAAATTTGAATTTCATGTAATTTTTGTGTCACAAAGGTTTGTTCCAAAAATTTTTTTCAACCACTTAAAATGTAAAAATCATTCTTAGCTTTCAGGCCATGTAAAAATAGGCACCGGAATAGATTTGCCCTATGGCTGCAGTTTCCCCAGATCTGCAATGGTACTAAAGAAGAGAGAAAGGAGCTTGAGTGACTTTTAGGAGATAGAATGTATAGGATTTGGTGACTGATTTGACGTTGAAGGCTGAGGGAGAGAGCATGGCCTTCGATGGGTCACAGCATTCTGGCCTGGTAAAATAGTGGTGCTATTCATCAATGCAGAAATCCAGAAGATGTAAGCTGGGCCGCAGGAGGGAGCTAAACCTGAGATTTAGACTTGCTAAATTGATATGTCAACAGGATATACAAAGGGAAACACACTTGAAGTTCTTCACCATTTGAGCATTGGCAGTGAAGTAAAAGAGAAGTGAAGTCTTAGAAAGCAAACCTCAAATTGTGAATCTTTTCATTAGAATGACTCGCAAACATGTAGATAAAATCTAGAAATTTTTTTTGTTGAAATTTTAATTTTATTTATTTATTTATTTTTGTATTTGCTTTCTTTTTTTATTTCAAAGTATTAAGGGGTACAAAAAATTTTGGTTACATGAATTACGCTAGAAGATTTTTTTAATAGTACTCTAACTGACATGCTTTTGCTGTCCAATATCACAACTTGAAGATATTCATATCTGAGATGAATAAAATGTTAATAAGGAAATCTCTGTGCTTGAAGCCAATAACAAACAATGCTAAATAGCAAATAATGTATCAGTTCATCAGGGAAGAAATAGAGGACAAACCAGGGAACACAAGAGTGGTTTCCCAAGGAGGGAGACAAGACTGGCTGACTGTGGTTGCCAAATCAGATTTTGCTGAGTAACTGAGAGAGCCAGGCAGAGATGGGAAAGCCAAAAATCGCCCTAAGCATCCCACATCAGGGTTACCACAGCCCTTTCCTAAGCAAGGTTCACAGGGCAAGGCCAGTTACTAGCTGGCCTCTCGCTGGTTCCCAGGGATATTTAGAGCTGTTTTGAGTATGTATTAGGTTAAACCATTCTTGTATACCTGGAAAGAATTTAAATTGTTTTATATAATTATTTATTAATATGAAATATAAATGAATCTTTATATAAGAATTTATAGATCTGTGTTTGAATTGGAAGAGAGTATGATTATCTAGTAAGCTAGCTAACTAGCTTAGTGATATATAGGGTGGTGTGTGTGTACATATGTGTATATATACGTATGCACACACAGTATCAGTAGATTCAGGTGGCTAGTATTTCATTCAAGATTTTACATCTAAATTTACACATAAAATAAAACTATAATTTTTCTTTCTAAGGTTGTTATCTGGTTTTTCAATCAAGGTTTACCTCCCTCATGGAATAAGTTGGGAAGCATTACCTTTTACTCTATTCTATGGATGAGTTTATATATGATTGAAAGTATATGTTACTTGAATATTTGGAACAATTCACCAGTAAAAGCATTCTGATTGAATTATTTTTGTGAGTATATTTAAACTATTATTGAAATAATGATTATAAGGCAAGTTATTCATATCTTTTGAGTAAGTTTTGGTAATTTATGTTTTCTGCAAAATTAACTATTTATCCAAGTTTTCAAGTTTGTCATAAAATTTTTTATTAGTCTCATAGTATGTTTTAATCTCATGATTAGTTGGATTCTCTTTTTAAAATTCTTAATTGCTACTTAATAGTGCATCCAGCTAGGAGAATATCTGGAACTCAGAAATGCTTCCAATGATAAAAATTATTGGACAGCTTTAGTACCATACAGGCAAAGCCATTGTCAGTTAAGATGCTTCAGGAATGAAGGCTTGTATTATCATACCAGGTAAAAATTCTTGCCCAGGTAAGATATTTACTGTGTCCCAAGATCATGGAATGGGTAGTTGAAGAATAAGTTATAGATACTTACCATGGCCTTTGATCTTTTACAAAAATGAGAGTGGTATCCAAAATCATTTCATTTTTTCTTGCTATGTCATGTATATATATTCATTGACTCAGGAATCCATTATTCAGAATTATATTTTGTATATTCATTAATTTTTCTTTTCCTTTTTCCCCTTATTTTCTTCACTTTTTGCTTTATTTTATTTCTTCATATGTTAACATCCATGAAATATGTGTGTGTGCATTTTTGCACATGTTGGCATCTCAGAAGTTGGAATCTATCTTACAGCTAATGCCATGTTTTAGTTTAATGACAATATTTCTTTTTTTGTGTGGAACAACATTGATAATCATGTATCTTATTAATGATAAAGTCTTAGATTTGTTCAAATTCAAAAAATAGGATGTATTGGTAGTGATTAATTTTATAATCTTATATTAAAAATTATAGAAAATCAAGATGGGATTGTTACTGTAATGGAAAAGAAAGAAACGTCACCCAGAAATACCAGACTCAGTCAGTAAATGAGACCAAGTCTGTCCACTAGGAGATAATATGAGGGTGTTCTCTTTTATGAGGTAAAGTTGTGTTATGTTAGACTGGTGTGTGCAACACATGCTATTAGAGTTTGGAAGACTGAATATGGGAAAAAGGTAAATGTTGGGCAATCAATAATAGACTACAGTGGACATCTGTCATATGTATATCTAAAATCATGTGCTTTTCTAGTCATTATGAATCCTTCCTTCTTCAGGCAAAACTCTAAAACTACATTTTCCAGACATTTGAAAGTGCACAGGTGACTGGCTTCCACCAAGCAAATGTGCCAAGAAACAAAGAGGTTGGAGGAGAAAAAAAAATTTCAAACAACTCATGTGGTAAGGAAGAAATACTGTAAGTTACAAGTGGTAAGACGGATGTAATTGTCAAAACCATGCTGAAGAACGAAAACCTCATTTCTTCAGATGTAGAATCATTTCAATGATCCCTCGTTTGGAATTCACTCTATCGAGTAGTATGATGGGGATTATTTCAAGCTGGAGATTAATGAGATAGCAATGGCAGAAAGTCAGTAAGATACTAAGTCTAGGGCTCTGGGAAAGCAGTTTATTTATAGGGTGTAGGATAAAGCTATGCGCTGAAAAGTTAGAAACAAATGGGATGGAGAGGAACTTAGGAAAGCTTAGGATAATAAGCAAACATTGCGATAGGAAAAAAATATAAAACAAAAGACATTTACACACAAATACTGTACAAAGAGCTTGTTTTAAAGACATCACCAACTCACACACCCAATGTCAGGGATTACCCTTCTATTGGTTGTCCACTTCTTTGCTCTTATTACCACTGGGTCCTGAAAGACACACACACAGGGACAGGTCAGCCCAGGAAAGGAAAAGAAGTCAATGGCAAAATTTTCCTTTTCCTCTCTCATTTTGGAGCTATCTCCCATATTGTTCCTGAGGGGAAATTTTGCCCACTGTTTTCTCCTCTCTTTACACATAAAAATTCAAACTGAACAAAGTCTCTAGAGGACTTGCCCCTTGCAGTAGTTGGTTTCAGCTACTAGATTCCCAGGGAAGCCCCTGAGGATCCATGCTCCCCACTTTTGCAGTATTTACATTGAACTTGGCATTGTACAGCAGTTGAAATGCAGAGTCGTTCAAGTTAACGAATGGCTTCCTAGAATAAGGTCAGAACAAAGTACAGAGATCCATCTTAATTAATTTCTGCTCCAAACTGCTTTTATTCAACTAAAGTGTGGCCCATTAAAAAAAAGATGTTTCTCCCATTGAGAGTTGGAATCTATGTCTTCTCCCTGCATATCTAAGTGGGTTGTGTCACTGCTTTAACCAATAGAATACAGTGAAAGTGGCAGTTCTGGGACAAGGATTTAAGAAACTGACAGCTTTCACTCCTCTGTCCTGGAACACTTGCTGTTGGCCACTCTTGGCCATCTGAACCTCCATGTAAGAAGTCCTGGTACCGCACTGCAGAAACCACATGGCGAGGTCCTGGCTTCAAGGCAGATGCTCTGTGCACTGCTTATCAACTTGGCTAAGTCTGGTGAGACAGAACACTCTTGTACTTAACGAATTATATGAAGCAGGTTTATTACATAAAGATAGACAACAAGAAACAGAGGAGCTTTAGGATCCACTGTGAGCTGGTCCTTCAAGGCTCAGAAAAGCTGCCTGGGGTAGGTAGATGGAGTCTCAACTGGGAGCACCCCACTTGCACCACAGAAGAGGGACCCAGAAAGGCAGCCCACCCCAGGTTATACACCTCAGGTGCAACAGGACTCACTGGGTGAAAGTTTTGAAGAACATCCTGCTTCCTGGGGAGAGAGGAGCAAAGCCCAGGCTGTCCCAGGCAGTTTTTCCCTAACTCAAGATGTCACATTCTCTAGTAGGGACAGGAACAAGGCCTGGGCTATTTCAGGCAGTTCCTCTCTATCTTACGATGTTACATTCCCAGCAAATTCTACAGTTATTCTTGAGAACTGCAAGCAAGAAAGCAGGAAGAACTGGGTCAATTCAAGGCCACCTAGGGGACTGTCTTGCACCAACACTACATGGAAAGGCACCCAGCTGAGCCCAGTCTCCCAGCCTTTTCTTCCAAGACTCCAAGTTTATGAATAAGGGGGTCTTGGACCCTCCAGACCAGCCCAAGCCACCAACTGAGTACCACTGAATGACCCCAAGTCAAGAAGTGCCCAACCACATTATGCCCAAATGCCGGAAACACAAAACCATGGATATACAACCATGTGCCATGTAACAATATTTTAGTCAACAATGGACCACATATACAATGGTGGTCTCATAAGATTATAATGAAGCTGAAATATTTCAATCACCTAGAGGCATTGTAGCTATCATAACATCATAGTGCAAGGCATTACTCATGCAAATCTATGATAAAAAATAAATCAAGGAAATTACCACAGACATATTTCTGGAAATAGTGACATCTCTTCAAAAGAACCTCAGGCAGTTCCTTCAGAAGGTATTCCAGTGGAAGGCATTGTCATCATAGGAGATGGCAGCTTCATGCCTGTTATCGCCCGTGAAGACCTTCCAGTGGGATAAGATGTAGAGGTGGGAGACAGTGATATTGATGATCCTGACCTTGTGGAGGCCTAGGCTAATGTGTATATTTGTGTCTTAGTTTTTAACAAAAA
>NW_012156173.1:7172652-7182496 GCF_000956105.1 Propithecus coquereli
ATAAAAATATGGCTGAAAAGCTGCTTGTAAATACTATTTTTATAAATCTGTTATAATTTCTCCTTAATTTACTTCATAATTTTAGAGCTACCTTCTGTTCTTTTTGATGAGTACTTTAAGAGTTGTTGTCCCTTAAGCCCCTCTGTTAAGGAGCTAATGAGCTGGCAACATAAGCTTATGCTCGTTTGGGAGTTCCACACTGAAGAAGCAGTAAAATGAATACTTTTTTTATTAAAAAATAGTATAAAATACAAATCTTCCTCTTCTATCTCATTGTCACTTCTATTCTATTAATAGTAGGTAAAGCATTGACATTCCTGTGTTTTATAGTTACTAGGACACGTTTTGGTTTTGCACATTTTTAAAATAGGGGGAGAAGCCCCACAGTGACTGCACTCCAAGCTTCGTCCACCTAACGCCTACTGGGCAGAATGGGTGAAGCTATTTGTGGATCTGTAAAGCGTTTGGGCTCCTCCTGGGTAAAATGTGGCGTTTGCATTATAAGACCATTATCATTAGCAATTGGCAGGAGATGGCTCTCATTTCTCCCGGAGAGATCACAGGCCTTGCAGGATGTTTCTTTAATCACCACGCTGCCCTCACCCGAGAGAGGCTCGCACTGCTTGAACGGGAGCCCACTCGGCTCCCTGAGCCCCCAGCATCCCTTCGCTCTGAGGAACAGGAGCACAGCCTAGGGCGAAGAAATGAAATGCCTTTGCCAGACAAAATGGTTATGGCAGTTGGTGAATATTACCTAGAATATTGCTTCGGGGGAATTAAATGTAAGAAATGTCATAGATGGAAAAAGGGGTACAGTTAGGTCAGCTTCAGCCATCAGCTTAATCAGTCTGTGCACACACCCTAGACGTTCTTGTACAGCACCCATGAGCCACCTTTGAGTTGACATACATAACTCCGCAATGTCAACCGCTTTTATTTAGTAAACTAACAGCAGCTGTACATTACAGAATGCCTATTGTACGCTAGCGCTCTGAATACTTTTGCTCACTTCATCATTGTAGTAGTTCTATAAATCGGTATTTTTTATCATATCCATGGCCAATCTGAGCTGCAGGAGGATTAGCAGTCTGCCCAGGGTTACGGAGTTATGAAACGGCATAAATAGGATTCAGCCACTTTCTGACACAAAAGTTGCTCTTCTTTCCACATCTATATACTAAATTGATACGACAGGCCTGGAATTCACATGCTTTAAAAAAAAAACAAGCAAATAAACAATAAACTAGAAATGTAAGAGTATTGGAGGAAAGTATCTTGCTGTGATGAGGGTTCTAAAAGGGGTATTTACCAGTAAGGAGATAGTGATCTGACACTGAAAGAAACACTTGAAAAACACAGGAGCAGTAAAGAATAAAAATATACACTAGTAAAATGCTTACTAGTGTCCAAGACTCTCCAAAGTACTCATGTATTAACTTACTTCACCCTCCACAATGACTCCATGAGACGGGTATTGTGAATAGACCCATTTTACAAACAAGAAAGCTGAGGCAGTGAGAGGTTGAACAATATGCCCAAGTTTGCACATCCGGCGGTAGTGAAGCCAGGCTGTAAGTCAGGAACCTCGCTTCAGAGTCCAGCCCCTTAATCTGGAACATATTGGCTGGAGTCAGAATCCTGGTTCTGCCACTTGCTAATTTTGTGACACTACTTAATTTTTCAGAGCTGTGTTTTCCTCATCTGTAAAATAGGGATGATGATATCCAACTTAGGGAATTGCTGTGAGAATTACACAGTGATGCCTGGCCCATAGTAGGTTCTCAGCAAATGTTAGTACCTTCTAAATTCCTGGCTATTTCCCCTGTTTCTCCCCTCCTTTCTCTCTCACTCTTGCTCTTCCCTCGTCCTCTCGCCCTTTGGTTCATAGTGGCTGCCTCGCGTGCTTCAGCGCTGTCTGCATCCACAACGCACCCTGCCTTCCAGCGGTGGGTGGTGCCAAGAGCAACGAGGACGAGGACGGTGCTCGGAACCTTTTCCTCCCGCTTCATCCAAGGCAATGCCACAAAAGGTCACTTCAGTACGAAGTCTGATTGAGGCCCTGGGGTGAGAAAATAGCTGTTGCTCTAAAGATCAAAACTAGTCCGATGGAGAGTTCAAGCAAGTCCCTGCAGGAAATGCTGGTACCAGAACTGGGATTGCTCCAACACTGTCTATTTGGTGACAACGCCATTGTCGTAAAGTCTGCTTTTGGATTTGTCTGCATGAGGCCCGTAGAACCAGAGCCGAGGAAACATCAGCTGGGCTGGCACACCCCTTATTTCTTTCATATCCCCCTTGTCAACAGTTTGAAAGTGAGATGGCTAATTTTGTGCCTGACAAGAAAGGACGGATCATTTTCTCGGATGCTGTTATCAGCAGAGTCAGAGCTGGTACACTCTCTGAGGGAGTCCCTGAACCACAGGTTACTGGCAGGCAGACAAACACTCGCTGACAACCATTTGTGACCAACTATGAAACACCATCTGCTGTGGTCGGGGGAGGAACAGCTCCAGCAAGTTGAGAGCATTGTAGAGCCCCTTCCCTGTGTTGACTCAGGAAAGCCCTTAGGTAGCCCTGAAGGAAAACCGATTTTGTACTCCTGGATAATATATATCATCCAGATTTGTACATATGTAAATTTTAGAATGTTGATGTTTTTGCAGAAGTAAAAAGAGTCAAATTCATCCTCATATTAAAATGCAAACATTAAACCACTGTATCCAGCAAAACAATATTGTGAAGTAAATACAGGCCAAAACTGAATAGAGTTCCTTCGGAGATTTGAATCAAATTGTGCTTAGACATCATCAAAAGGACACGAAGACTGTGGATTGGTATGTCCTTGATGTTTTAATATGAGATTTAAAAAAAATCTTATTATTCCTCCGCTGGGGGTGGAGCTGACAATTTCTGGAAGGAGTTCTACTTTACAATTCAAGATGATTGTCAAGAAAAGAGCTGTTATTTATCATGAATAATTAAAACGTTATTCAGAAGCAAAAGACACTTTACTGGGAGGAAAGGCTTCAGGTCTTTAAGATACTTAGGAAAAGGGAATCTTCTTGCTCATTAACTTTAATAAGGCACACGGCCAAAGGCGTAAGCCAACCCTGTCCCTCTCTGGTTGAAAGTCTGGGCTTTCATTTTTAGGAGTCTTAATAGTCCTGTCTCATGATTAAGTAATGAGAGCTGGCATCAAAATATCTGAAGTTTAGCTGATCTTGCATTTATTCTTATAGGCCTAGGGAATATCGTAAAATAAATGTTTTAAAGCCAAACATACAAGCAAACTAGAGAGAGAGAAAGAGAGAGACAGACGGACACATACATGCTTTCACAGCAGAAAAACGCCAGAGTTACTGACTCTGTTTGAACTCAGGGGGCTTGGCCGGGGTTACAAGGTTTGCTAGAGAGAAATACTTAACACAGTTTAAAATATCTGATTTCTGTAATCTAGCTCTCAGCTGAAAAGTCAGGCCATGGCTTCATTCTAGTTAAAACCTATCGGAATGCCCATGCTTATGTCTTTTCAAAGTTCTTAAGATGGAAGAGATTGTGGCTGTGTGTCCTTGCATTTTAATCTCCTAGAACAGAAGAGGAGCTGCTGTTCTGAAGCTGAAATCCAATAACCTGGAGTGAAGACTCCAGATTGTCCCTGAACAAATCTATGCCCGGGAGGGAGAGGAGGGGCAGAGGTGGCGGTCCAGGCCTTTATGAATCCCATTACACCAAAGCGTGGGCATGACCTGCTCATGGGAACATAACACATCGGTGATGGAGGATAAGGAAAAAAGATTTGAATGTGCTTTCACTTATGGCCGTGCAATATGAAAAACAAATCTAAACATTTGTCTGTAGAATCAGGTGATGATTGGCTGTCTGCTGTCTCAAGGGGAGCAGGGAAATGGTCCATGCACCTGCCACCTAATTCAGTTTAAAACCTGACACATTTACCAAGAGTGGGCTGGCATAATGAAGTTCATTCAGGCTGTCACTGGAGTCAATAACTTATCCCCAACTGCTTTTGTTTCAGCAGCGGCAGCGCCTCTGATCGGGCTGAGGTACTTATTCAAGTAAAATTTATTTTCAATTGCCAGCCATAATGCCATGGGCACAAGCCTGGCTTTGACAGGACCTTTTGCTCAAGGCTGCACTATTGTTAAAGTTTGTGTCCATTGTCTGGGGTCTTTGATCTGTCAAAGCCGCTTAACAAGCTGGTTAAAAACTGTTTCAGATAACAGGTGTGTCCTTTGAGGACACAGGGACATTTTTCAGCTCCTTTAAAAGACTGGTTTAAGGACTGACTAAAATTTACAAGCTGGTTGGTGGTGATATATGTAAAACACTTCTAAAACAAGAAAGTGAGGTTTAATTTCTTTACTTCCTTGGATTTCTGCAACAAGCAATCTTTTTGAGTGAGAGATTTAAGAGACATGTTTGTTTTTTAAATCAAGTCAAGTGTTAAATTATTTGTATGTAGATTTGTACGGAATTAGCTCAGTGCACAGGAGAGGAGTGAGAGGCGGCCGCAAAGCCCACAGAAAGGCCAGTGGTCGGGGCATGGTCGACCAATTACACCTGAAGATTTGAAAGTCTTCCAACTTCCAGAAAGGGCAACTTGCCAGCAAAAGATGCTAGGAGTACCTTAAGACAGTTGGAAATGTACTCCTTTTCCTAACTCTCATGCCAGAAAAACTAAAATTAGATATGGAACTTCTCTTTGGGGGACAAATTATTTCTTCCTATTCATCTCAGAAACACGCCCATATTTATCCGAGGGAAATACACTCAGCTGCCACTTCTCAAGTCTATCACAAACTGTCTTACTCCCTCTCGTCTATGGCAGTCATTTTGTTTTGGCTGAAGATTAATGGGGCTAAAAAGAGGTAGGGCTTGAACCGGGTAACACAATTGGGTCATTTACACTATTCATCTGCATAAAGCTGCTTCCAGTTCACCAAACCCTCTTTGGGAAAGAGGAGAAATTAGAGTGAGTCTTATAACTCTGATTGCAAACCTCGGTCAAATGCCTTCTACTAAACACCTAACTTTCTAGATATTTTTAAATTGGGTCAGAAATCAGAAGGTAAAAGGTTAAACAGCCCAGCAGTATCTTTTTAGCTCAAAACCATCTCTGAAGGAAGGAATCAAAAAAATTAACCTAAAATAATTATGTTCATTCGTTTTCTTCCTAAAAAGTTAAGTCTGAATGCAGCTATTATACCTAAAGAAGTTTCTTTAATGCTTTTTAAAAAAGGAAGTTGAAAAAGAAACAAAATAGGAAACTTACATTTAAAAAAATGTTTTTAAATTCTTATTCCCCACAAAACAAAGCAAAATGAAACAAAATAGAAAAAGTAGGAGTGCAGTAAATATTTTACTACATGTAAAAAAGCCCTTACTACATACAAGAAAGTTCTTACTACACATAAATGTTTAATATGTTATAGAGACATCCTTAATCAGTGGGAAAGGGAAGGGAGAATCAATAAATTCAATCAATCATTTTGGAGAATGCAGTTAGTTACGTAGGCAAAAAACCAATTTTGGTTCTTACCCTGCACCGTACTCGGAAGTAATTCTCAGGTGGAGGCACAGTAGCTCAAATCTGGGTGGAGCCTGTTTAAAATTGGGCAAGATATTTGCTTCTCTAAGCATCAGTTATAACTGCTACTCATTCATAAAATGGGGACAAACATTATAGCTACCTGAAGAGAATGGTTCGAGGATTAAATATGATAATTTTTAAAAAGTAAATGTGGGCCTCGGTTAGTACTAGTTTTTTTAATTTAGTCTCATTATACACTTCCTAATATAAAAGAACAGTGGATATCAATTGTTTTGGTACTCGAGGCCTTGACAAAAGCATGAAAGTAATCAAGAGTAAACGAACGCATGGATATAACTACATATATTTATAAGTCCTCTATGTGTTAAAGAAAATAACCAAAATTAAGAGACAAAGGACAAACTAGAAGAGATAGTTTTCAGAAATTATTTACCACATTTACATGAACATCTCACAAATCAATTAGCAAAATACTAGGATTCCAACAGACAATTCAGTAAAAAACATAAATCAATAATTCCCATAAAAAGGAAATATTATTTTTTGATAAGCATAATACCAGAGTCTAACTTCTGCGAGGCCCAGCAACTTTGTCAATATTGTTTACTGTGGCATCTCCAGGATATAGGGCAGATCCCAACACATAGCAGATGCCCCTCGCAAATCTTCATTATTTAATAGAAAAACATTCCTCTTTGCTATCAAAAAAACCACAATTTTGAGCAAGTAGAGAAGAAAACAACACTAGGTATTTCAAAAGCAGTATACACACAATTGTTTATTCAAGCTGATTTATAATAAACACTGAGGAAAACTAAAAACACAAATACGAGAAGAAAGGCAAGTTTTCATCTTATAACAGGAAAAAAATAATTCTAATTTTTCTCCTTCCAACATTGACTTTAAAGACAGACAAAAAAAAAATGGTTCTGATTTAAACATTCTATTTGAACTTCCATAAACCTAAAGGCATAAAACACTCTGCAGGGGCTGCTTTGCTACTTTCGTAAGAATTGGATTTAGGATGAAACTAAAGAGATGTCAGTCGGGCACTTAATGGCAACTTTTTTCTCTAATCCTTTTCTATTTCAAGAATAGGTCAGAACTATCACTCACATGTGCTCATGTCTGAAGTTTTTTCCTCCCTGTTTAACCTCCTCCTCATCCCCGTATCCCTCCTTCCCGCTCACCCAACACTCTCCACCAAAAATAAATAAACAAACAAACAAACAAGCAAGCTCCCCTTTATTTGGAACAAGCGAAGACAGACAGAAGTCAGTTCACAGAAAAGGAGGCAGAGGGTCCACAAAAATATTAAAGGGCTTCTGACCAGAACACAATGGAAAGACGTCCTGGGCTCTCAGGCAGCCGTGGTCCTCTGCTCAGCTTCTCCTCCACATCTGCCCTTCCTGAGTGGTTAGTGGACAAGCCTGCGCCTACCCAGGAGGCTAAAGAATGGCAGGGTGGGCGTACTGAGTTGAGTAGTGCTATGGTTTAGTGTGTCCCCTCCAAAATTCATATTGAAACTTAATCCCCATTGTGGTGGTGTTAAGAGTGGGGCCTTTTGGGGAAGTGATTAAGGCCTGAGGGCTTTGTCTCAGGATTAGCGACTGGATTAGTGCCTTATAAAAGGGCTGGGGGAACTAGCTTAGGTCCCTTTTTGCCCTGTCGTCCCCTCTGCCATGTGAGGACACAGCGTTCATCCCTCTTGAGGATGCAGCAGCAAGGCACCATCTTGGAAGCGGATACCAGGCCCTCACCAGACATCAAGTGCTGGAACTTTCATCTTGGACTTCCCAGCCTCCAGAACTGTGAGAAACTGTGAGTTTTCATTCTTTGTAAATTATCTAGTCTAAGGTATTTTGTTATACCAGGATAAACAGACTAAGACAAATAGGGTCCCCCTCCAAAATTCATTTCCACCTGGAACCTGTGAATGTGATCTTACTTGGAAATAGGGTGTTTGCAGATGTGATCGAGTTAGAATGAGTTCACACTGGATTATAGTGAGCCCCAAGCCAATGGCTGAGGGTTTTATAAGAAGAGGGAAATTTGGACACAGAGACACACAGAGGGAGAAAGCCAGGTGAGGATGGAGGGAGAGATTGGAGTTAAGCTGCCATAAACCAAGGAATGCCTAGGACCACCACAAGCTAAAAGAAGCAAGGAAGGATCCGGATTTTTTCCTAGAGTCTTTGTGGGGAGTGTGGTCCTGCCAACACCTTGGTTTCATACTTCGAGCTCCAGAAACAAGACACAATAAATTTCTGTTTTTCTAAGCCGGCCAGTGTGTGATACTTTGTTTCAGCAGCTAATACTAGTACTAATACAGAAACTAGCACAGTGGGTCTCGTGGGGACGGAGACATTACTCAAACCTGCTGCTAATATCTGGGTCTTCACCCAAAGGCGTCCTGGAGCTCACATTGTTGAGAGACCCAGTGGAGACCCAGACTAGAGTCAAGGTCCTAGCTGTGGATGACATGCTGGGCTGGGTGCTCTCTGTGCACAGCCCTCAAGAACCCCACTGAAGGTGGCAGCGGCTGAAGGTTGGGGCGAGGGATTGGGGATCCGAGCAATTTCTCACACGCGTGACTAACAAAAACCACATCTAGCACTGCATTGCTGGCATTTGCTGCTCTCATCGGTAGATGAGGAGCCATGCATTATCCTTATCTGCCTTCCACTTGCTCTCAAACAATCACAGGTGAACAGAACACACAAGAACCTTAAGAACATTTATTCTAAGGCCCTCCTTTCACAGAGAAGGGAACAGGCTCAGAAGAGTTAAGTGTGTCACCCCAAGTCACACAGCTCTGCTGCGGCAGAAATCACACTGGAACCTTGTTCTCCTGACTCCGGATCTCATGCTCTCAGCCAGGAAATATCTTCCCCATGTCTCTGTTGTTCAGGGTTCTGATCCCAGTGCTCAAGAGATATAAAAAGGGCCGGGCGTGGTGGCTCAAGTCTGTAATCCTAGCACTCTGGGAGGCCGAGGCGGGTGGATCGCTCAAGGTCAGGAGTTTGAGACCAGCAAGAGCGAGACCCCGTCTCTACTAAAAATAGAAAGAAATTATCTGGACAGCTAAAAATATATATATAGAAAAAAAAATTAGCCGGGCATGGTGGCGCATGCCTGTAGTCCCAGCTGCTCGGGAGGCTGAGGCAGGAGGATCGCTTGAGCCCCGGAGTTTGAGGTTGCTGTGAGCTAGGCTGACGCCACGGCACTCACTCTAACCAGGGCAACAGAGTGAGACTCTGTCTCAAAAAAAAAAAAAAAAAAAGAGATATAAAAGGAATAAAGAGACAGTCTCTGCCCTTAGAATTAAATTCTGAATTATGTAATCAGTTCTTTCAACATCTATTTCTGTCTCTGTGATGAAGCTTTGTGAGGGCAGGAGTTGAGTCTTTCTTTACTGATCATCCTGTTTCGATCAGTATTCCCAAAAGAAACAGAAGGAATAGGATATATAGGGAGAAAGAGGGAGAAGCAGACATTTATTTTAAGGAATTGGAAAGTCTGAAGTCTGCAGCGCAGGCCAGCAGGCTGGGAACTCAGGCAGGATTTCTGTGTTATAGCTGTGAGGCAGAATTCCTTCTTCTCTAGGAACCAGTAGAGTTTGCTCTTAAGGCCTTTGACTGATTGGATGGGAACCACCCATATTGTGGAGAGAAATAATCTCCTTCACTTAAAGTCAACTGATTGTAATATTAATCATGTCTACAAAATATTTTCGCAGGAACATCTAGATAGTGTTTGATCCAACAGCTGGGCACCGCAGCCTACCCTTGTTGACACATAAAATTAACCATCACACATCCCCAGCAGTTGACCCATATATTCTGGTCCCCATAGCCTGGATTTCTCTGGCTTCCATTTGTCCTTCAGGTCACAGCTCCTTTGTCACCCCTCAGTGGAGCCCTCCCTGGCTCCCATTGCTAATGTTAATTAACCAAGTCAAACTTGAGTTGTCATGCTGTTTGGTTTTCTTCACACCTCTTATCGCCACAGCATCTTGTTCATGTACTTATTGTTCATCTGTTCATTTTCTGTCTCCTCCCTGCAATGAGAACAGGAAGCCTTATCTGTCTCGTTCATCACTTTATTCCCAGAAGTAATTTACTGTAATGGTTAAGAGCATGGACACTCGGATGGGCTGCGTGAATTTGAATCTCAGCCTTGTCACTTAATAGCTATGTGACTTTGGGAAAGTTACCAATCTTTCTGGGCCTTGGCTTTCTCATCCTTAAAACTGGAATGATAAGGGCCGGGCGC
>NW_012156173.1:7183409-7230935 GCF_000956105.1 Propithecus coquereli
ATCCACCTGCCTCAGCCTCCCAGAGTGCTAGGATTACTGGCGTGAGCCACCGCACCCGGCCTTGAGCCACCGCACCCGGCCTTGAGCCTTTCTCTGTATTGTTGCCTGGTGCCCCACCTCTTCACTTGACAAGCAGTTCAGCTGATATGCCTCAAGACAGGCTTAGATGCCCACAGCTGCTGGTGGTGTCCCCTCTATCACAGAGTATATTCCACTGTTTTGCCATTTGCTGGGTTATTTCCCCCAGTGGGCTCTAAGCTTTCTGAGTATGGACACTACTCTTTCTCCTTCCCCACAGCACCCTCAGAAGCTAGTACAGTGCCCACAGCAGGGCAAGGTTCATTGAATGGGTGAATCATTACAGAAAAAAGATCTCCAGGACAGCTGATGACTTTCTGGAAACAAGACCTCACCTCACTATGGAAATGATGGACACTGAGAGGGAGGGATGGACAGTATTAAGTAGGTTACCATCAACAGGGCATGGCTACCTCGAGGGAAGAGAGGGAGAAGTCAAAGAAACAGATCAAAAGAATATACCTGAAGATATGGACAGCTGTTAGGAGCACCAACTTTAGAGTGAGACACATGGGTTCAAATTCAGCTGCACCATTTACTGGCTGTGCGCTCTTTCCAAGTCACTTAATGTAATCCTCACCCTCCTGACCTGTGGAAGGGAGCCACTAATGCTATCTTGCCAAACTATTGAGAGAAGCCAATGAAATAAGAATGCACGTTACCCACTAAAAGGCAGCTGCTGTCAACACAAAGCACAAACATGGAGCCATCAGTGTAACAAGGTGACTCTTTCCTCTTAATTATATGATTAAATAATAAAGTTACTTTCCACTCCAAAAAGTGCCTAGAGGCAAAGGTCCTTATTTCAATGTAGCTATGGTTTTTAAACAGAAGTAAATTTATCCAGACTTTGTGGTTTTGTATTATATTGTTGTGAAAGCTCATAGTTGGAAGAGAAACTACAGGTCACCATATGCAACTACCCATCCAAAACTTGACTCTCCTCTATTTCTCATTCATTGATGTGCAAACTGTTCTTTATGCACCTGCCATGTTCCAGACACTACACTGGGTGAACAGGACCATCCTGGGTTTGTCCTGTGAGGTTTACATTCCAGGGGGAGGGAGACAAGCAAATGGGTCCAGGCGGAGAGTGCTGTGAGGGAAGTACATTGTGCCATAGGAACACATGGAAGGTGAACTGCCACTGGCTGGGCCTTCCCAGTGAAGGAAGAGTAAACTGGGATGTGAAGGCTAACAAGAATAGGCTGGCATGGGGTGGGAACAAGCATTCTGTGCAAGGGGGATCATGTGCCCACAGGCCTGGAGGTTTGGAAGATCATACTTACACTTGAAAGGCTTCCATTTAGATTTGAATCCATCTGCAAAATGTTCTTTCAGCATGATCAGAAAGTTTCTTGTTGAAGAAATTTCCTATTATCTACTGTAAAGACATTATAGGTATATCATGATGTAGAATATACAATGTGGTAGAATATAATAAATGAACACTGTTCTGGGGCTTTATGATTAGGGGAAAACTTGATTCTAAGCCCAGAGTAATGAAGCACTAGACTGCTTCAAGTCAGAAGTCAAGAGAGTTTGAGAATTCTTCCCATAGTTGCTAGCTCTGGGGTTGAAGAAATAAAGAGAGTGAAAAGATAAGAATATTATAGCAACTCCAAAAGGCCTGCATATATACGTATCTCTTCTCCTACCAATGCACCACCATCTGGGAAAAGGTGGTAAAAATCTTGTAATAATATTAGCATGCAATTTTTAAAAAGTTATTATTCTAGTTAGCTTAGACTGTACTCAATTTGGAGACAAATATCACCATGCTGAAAAAAAGTAAAAATGTATCCTCCCTGGACTCACTTGACCAGATACTAAGACATAATATTTATTCATGGTAATAAAAACATACTGGTGCTGGCATAGAAACAGATTAATACACCAATGGTACAGAATAGGAGAGTTCAGAAACAAACCTATGAGTACAGGAACTTGATAGAGTATAAACAAGCTACCACAAGTCAATAAGGAAAGGACAGATTGCGTAGCAGTCAATGTTGGGAAAATTGGTATACAGATATTAGGTTGAAAAAAGATGGTTTTAAACCTAAAACTTTTGATATCTAAACTATACAAGTAACTCTTGAGAAACAAAATGAAAATGATAGGTGACCTGATAGAAAAATGAGCGAAGGATATTGGTTCTATACCCTAGAGGAATTCTTGGGCAGATACAAGAGGAGATATATATATATAAAGATGTTCATTGCAATGTTGCCAAAGCAGGGTGCTCCAGGAAAGCTAAGTTCCCTCACTAGGGAAATGATAAATGAAACGTGATGGATACACAGTATGGAGTATTCTGCAGAAGTAAAAAGCTGGGCATGAGATTAACAAATGGCGAAGTGGAAACAAAAGAAAGTCTATACCACACCTGATATATAAATTAAAAATAGGTACACACAAAAAACAACACTGCTTATTTTACTAGGATTCCTGCACTTCATACATAGTCAATGATATATGTCAGACACATTTGAATCGTGTCTATGTGGGAGAGGCGAATGCTACTAGACACTGGCCTTGGACCGAAGACAATGACAGTGTGCCAAACACTCAAGTGTGTACTCATCTCAACCCTCCATTGGTAGACAATCCTTCACAGATCTCTGGCTTTTCTGTACATCTTGTGGTCAGATGCAGTGACAAGCCTTGTTCTGGACTGTCTACTCAAGGGTGTTTGTATAGAGAGCAGCCTTGGAAGATGGAGATATTGTCTCCCTCTGGAGCAGGGGGCAGGTTTGTTTATTTGTATAATTTGGATGTGCAACCTTCATATTGAATTTCAAAGGAAGTTAATTACAGAAAAAGAAAAGAATCTAAAATGGTCAAGTAAATATTTTTAAAAAGCATCTCACCCCTTACTGTTCCCTTGGATAAAGTGTAGGGTCTACACGCTGAGAGTCCATGGGAACCACAATTTGAAAAGTAGCACCATCCTATCTGTCCTATCTACCTCTTCCTCGGTGCTCTTCCGGCCACTCCAGCACTGCCAGCATCAGCCACTTCAAGGACAAATTAGCATTTGGCTGAGATTTAAATAAAATTGTTTCCAAAAAATATTAGGTCTCTCCATTTTTAATATATTCCAAAAAGTTTTTATTATTAGTGTTGTCCTTCAAGTTGCAGCTGCCTTGTAATTTCTTGTATTAAAATCTAGTATTCACTGTGAAAAATACAATAAATATTTTTTAGTATCTTCTACTTTAAAAACCTGCCTATATCAATAATGATGAAAAGTTACTAGTCTTAAGTCAATGTACTCTCTGGCCCTGAAGAGATCAAATGTTTCAGTTAAAAGCAAACACTGGCAAACACTCCACAGGATGAAGGAAATGCTAGAGAACCAAATACCTAAGGGTGAAAAATGAAAAAAACTTCCATGTCAAATGCCCTTTGGGAAGGGACATTGATACCTGAGCACATTAATCTCTGCAGAGGAAAGAAAAAGAGACTAACTCACCTCTACGTGGTCAGATAGTATAATTTCTAGAACTGTACTTTATTCAGTCTTGGAATCCAATTTATTAATAATATAATTTAGTACAAATGGGAAACAAACTGCCTCCTTTGCGTCTATTTCCCCATGGACTATTTAGCAAGAGGAAATGGCTTCTAATTTTTCATGTTTGTCTCTGTATAGCCCTGTGGGGAAGTCGGGTCTTGAGAACACCATGTAGTAGACATGCAAGGATGGTCTTTAGTATTGAAAGGGACAACCCTATTTGGGCTACACAGGGCACAATGTCTGTACATCTGTCATATGAACTGGGATGAACAGTTAGCTATACAAAGAACCAAAACAAAAGTCCAGTATTGCTTGGGAGTCAGGCTGAGTTTAAACGATGAGTCTGTTCTTGATTCAGTAGATTTTCTACTTTTCCAATAAGAGAAAGGTATGTGTTTGCCACCATTCTGTATGAAGCACAATTCAATGTTAATCACCTGTGAGCTGGCCTCCCTCACGCCCATGCCTTATATAGACTAGCTCATACAACACTACCTGATGCAGCCAACTGTGGCAAGGAAGGCAAATCTTGCCATCAATCAACACCTGACCCTTCAGGGTCACTTCCTTAAGAAGTGATTGTGGGTGTGGCAAACCGTGTGGCCGGACATATTCTCTGCTGTTGCCCGACTCAGGTTAAGGACTAATTTCTAAAACAGATCATATCTACATCTTGATCACTTTCATTATACCCATCTCTATACATGCCAGATTTCACCTTTCTGCAATATTTTAAATGGGACCACAAAGGCCAAATGTATACTAAATTAAAACTAGTATTTTCTCAATTAGTATAGAACATGTTTACATATGTTTTTTTCCCTTAAAGAAGAAAAAATTGAAATTTTCAATTAACTGTCTCTGATGCCAAGTTAACTCTTCAGTTTGTTTGGGCTTCAAGACAGCTGTTTAATTTTTTAATTAAAAAAAATACATTTAATTACGTCATGTAGTTGTTACTTTATGGATGTGAAAAGACACAGAGACTAACAACCCAAACCTTCCTCCTATATTTTGATTCTCTACTTTCTTACTATGACACTCAAAGTGTGTCTTCTTAGATTCAAATCATTACTAGAGAAACAACTGGGGAAAAAGAATCAACCAAAAATATATCAAATGAAGAAACAAACTGTAATTAGTACAAAAAAAGACTGGATAAAGGAAATACAGTCAAAGTCTTAAATTTAAAGAGAAAGAAATTCAACTCAGGAAGGAAGAGAAGTCAGACAAGCTCTTTTCTAACTTTTGTCGAAGAACCCCTGGCCTCAAGCTTTAAAGATTACTGGAAGCCCCAAAGGAGCTTGGCCTCCTCTGAGGATCCAGCAGACCCCACAATTGTATGCTGAATCTTTGTGTTCTAGGTGGGATTATTTATCAGGGATTTGGTTTTGTCTGGGTTTTCAATGGCCCAGCCCCAGCTGTACATTTGGGGACAGACCTCAGCTTCAGTCAACAGAGAGTTTGTAGCGATCCATTCGCTAGGGAAATGATAAATGAAACGTGATGGATACACAGTATGGAGTGTATCGGACCATTAAGTCACTTCTGCTTTATTGAGGGGGATACCGTGTAGGTCATTTCTTTGAAAACTTTTGTTCTTGAAGGAAATTACAGGATTGTTTTATGGTTAGAACACAGCCTGGTGAACTCTGGAGTCCAGAGGCAAGTTTCTGCAGCTTGGGGAGCAAGGGACACAAGGCAGATAATGACTATAATCCCATTAAAAAAAGATTGCCCCCAACCTACCCCCTCCTTTTATTTTTTTTTCTTTAAAAAAACAGTTAAAAGAAAAACGATTTGCTCATTTGCTAATAACTAATGGGAACATGAATTATGGAGATGCCCCAGACTGAAGTTTATCTCTGTGTCAATAAATCTCCCCAAAACTGCGATGAAACTGAGTACTGCCACCATTGCTTCTTTTTATTTTCATATTAATCAAAGGCATCTGCTCCTGTCCTCTCTAGTAGAGGAAATAGGCAGTGAGTTTTCTAGCATCTGAAAAAGCTTTTGGAAGGACGTGCTTGCAGCACTTGTGTTTTGTGCGGCCAGTGAAGTTTTCACTATCGGATTTCGGGGATTTAGGTGACCCGCGAGGCTCTGAGGGCCCCAGAACGGGGGCTATTTCTTCTGCATTTGAATGTCTCACTTGTCTTTACCGTCCCCCGCTCCGCCCCCTCTGATGCCCCTCACAAAACATGGCACATCCGAAGCACTCAGAAAACGTTTATTGCTGAAGTGGAGGAAGACTAAGAGAAATTCCAAGGGAAGACTGCCAAGGCTTACTTTGCTGGGGGTGCACTAGAGCGCTATATGTTTACACATGTGTTCAAATGGTGATGGAAATTTCCTTATTCTTTCCCCAGGTAGACGGAAGGGAGGCAGGGTGGATGGGGACGCTAAATAACTAGGAGGAGAAAAGGGTCTCCATCTCCATAAAATGTGCCCGCTCCCACCTCTATTTCCTCCTGTAGTGCGTTCTCGGCACCGCAGCCCTGTAATGTGCAAAGAGGTGGGGGGCCCTCAGTACCGAGCTTCTGGGGTTTTCCAGACCTGAGAGAGGTGAGGGGTGCTTGCGCGTAAAACTGTGGCGCCCCCCGAATCAGGCCCCAGCACGTGCACTCTCCGAGGCGTTGGTCGCAGACCTCGAGGGAAAAAGAGGTCCTGATCGAGTCAGGGCCTGGCAGAACTCCCAAAATTTTGGGGAGGAGGCAGCTATCTAAACTGCCTCACAGACTCCTGGAGCTCAGCTCCCTCTCTGCCCCTGTCCTCCTGGGGCGACAGAAACCCAACCACTCTGCTTCCACCCGAACCAAGGACCTAGTAGCAAAATCAAGGCCTGGCATTGAACTCCCAGATCTCCGAACTCCTCCTTCCCGGCTCCCTGGGGCCTTGACCCCATCACGTCTAGGCCCTCTCGCCCCTGGCCAGCTCTCCCGGAGTGTTAAACTTTCTTTTGCGAACGCCCGACTGCGAACGCCCTGGTGCCATGCTGGAGCCGGGGCAGACCCCGGGCTGGGGTTAGAAGCAAAGGCTCCGCGCAGGGGGCTGTGGCTTGGGTCGGCAGGGAGAGCGAGGCGCCCCGCCTCGAGGTCCCCAGCGAGAAAACGTGGCTAGGAAAGGCGCAGCCGCCGGGTCCCCAGCGCTGACCCTGACCGGATCTCTTTTGCACAGCTACAAACCCTGGAGAGTGTCCGCCCGGGCTGACTGTGGGGTGCAGGGAACAGAGGGACGAGAGCGCCCGCCACTTCGGCTCGAGTTTGGATTTGTTGATTGTTGTTATTGTTTTTGTTTGTCCTCCCTCCCAGTTTCCATAAATGCTTAGGTATTTCGAGGCTCTCTGCAGGCGTTGGCCCAGTCGAGGTTGGGCCTCGCTTTGTGGAATCCCTCTCCAGTGCATCTTTTCTTTTGTCGTCTGCGTCCCCGCCTGTCTGTCTCTGTCCTGCGGGGCCCCGGAGCAGCGAGGAGTCGGGGTCCAGGCGCGGAGACTGACGCTTCCCACGGGACTCAGCCCCAAGCCGGGAACCCCCCAGCCAGATGTGGAGCTGGAGTCTGGCTCCCGCGTTTCGGTTCCCGCCGCCGGGTGCAGGAGCAGGGCGGGAGGGGCCCCGCAGCCAGTGGGTGGGCGGCGAAGCGAGGGGCGCAGGCGGGATCCCGGGCGAGCGCGGATTCCAGCTGCCCGCGGGCTCTTGCCCTGGGCGTTCCCCGCACCCCACCCTCTCCGACCCCCTCGCAGGCCTGCGACCCCAGGGTCCAGGGAGGGTTTCACTGAAAAGGGACATTCGAGTAAAAAGCGGACTCCGCAGACAGGAGCCTTCCGAGTTTGACTCCTGTCTGCTACTTATAAGGGCACTGGGTACACGAGGGGGGCCCCCGAATCTTGGCACTCACACCTGGGCGAGGATTTCGAGAGGCCTCTCAAGGTGCGGGCGCAGCTCCCACTACTGGGGCCCCGCCCTCGGCCTAGCTCGTTTGAAGGACATTTCCAGAGTTCTTTTGCAGCGCGCCTCCAGTCGCTTCCTTCCTAAACCCGAGGAGCCTGGGCCCGGCTGGGGCCGCAGTGACTAAGAGGGGCCCAAACGCCGGACGACCCTGCTGGGCGCCGGGCCACGACGTCGTCTCCCCTTCCCAGCTCCCCTGCCCTGGCTCGGGCCCTGGGCTGGTGCCGGGAGGAACGACCCTTGGGTGGCCTTGGACCTGAGGGCCGCCCCGGAAGAGGTGTCCCAGGGCGGGGCTGACTCCCCTGGCCCGGTCAGTCCCGGAAACGCCCCCGAGGGCTGAGGCCGAGCTCCGGTGGGGCGTCTTCAGGATCATGGAGGCTCCGCGGGTCCGGGCCTCCAGGCCAGTCCGGGGTCCCGCAGAGGTGCGGGAGCGAGAGTGGCAGGGAGGTCTCAGAGCTTTCGCGTCTGGGCAGGGAGGGTTTGGAGCCCACCCTTAACTTGAGCGGTGGGAGCAGCCACCCCTGCCCCCCAGCAGCGGGAGGGAAGACGAGAAGAGGGAGCCCCGAAGTCTCTGGAAGGAACCCGGAAAGCGCAGTTAAGTCTTGGCGTCTGAGCGAGGTGCTCAGGGGATCCACCGCCTCCCCGAGGGAGGGGACTTTCGCAATTTCCGCGCAGGGCATCAGTAGAGGCACAAAACCTCGCTGGACCCAGCAGCCTGAAAAAAAGAAGTTTGAGGGGACACAAGGCCTCCCGCTGCAGGAGCTGGGAAACCCTGGGCTTGGCCAGGTCAGGCCGCGTCTCCCCGCCCTTTTGCAGGACATAAGCCCAGCGCCTCAGCGTCCAGGAACAGGGGGAGCGTCCCTACCAACAAAGGCCGGATGGGCCCAGCCAACGCCGGCCTCATTTTCCCTTTCTAAGTGTGACTTTTTTCCACCCTTAAAGTTCGGGCATCAGCAGGGGAAGGCGCCAAGGTTTCTAGTGTGGGCTCCTCAAGGTGTGTCCGCCCGCGAGGCTGTCGCTCTCCTTTTAAACGTAAAGCAGTGTTTAATCTGGAATGAAAGGATCTCCTCGTCGTCGTGCTTCTAGATTAATTAAAAACTACTTTAAACTTTCGAATTCTGGAGTAAGTGACAAATATGCAATGAAAAAAACATCTGGCCAAGAACCATTTTTCACCTTTACAGCCACGAAATCTTGTTTCTGGCATTGATTTTAATGATTCGAGAATTTAACGGGAAATGCAACGAAAGTAAAAGTCTGCCATCGAGCTCACACCCTCGGCGGACCAGCTCGTGCACCACGGAAAGGCCCTTGCTGGAAAGGCGAGTGGTGAAAGGCGAGTGGTGACTGTTTCTTTCCAATAAATCCAGAAACTTCAGACGACCTAGCTCCTAAACGCCTTTCTCCCTGGGTTCCTGCCCTGTTCTTAAATAAATCCTCTCTCCTGATCTCCAGGTCAAAGGAGTTTTGTACTCCCAAAAAGAGCTCAGCTCGTTTAGGGGATCTCCACAACGTTAGAAGCAGTGTCTATTTTCATTTCGATTGGAGAATTTGGGGTAGAGTTCCCCAGGCTCGAGGTTCCTTTTAGCTCGTGAGAGTGGACCTCTCAACTTTTTAAATTGACGACTGCAGGTAACTCCAGGAATTTCTGTCCCAGCAGCACAGTCTCAAAAGCCACTACTTCCCTAGTGTAAAGAGTGTGACCTTACTCCTTTCCAGCCCCCAATTTAAACCTCAGCTCTAGAGAAAGGGTGAGGCCCACCACTGGGCCAGTTGTAAGGCCCCAGAGTCTTTCCCCAGAACTGGGCCTTTGGAAACAGGACTCAAAAGAAGCAAGTGCTTCAGGAGAAAGTCGTTTTCCTGATTGATGAAACTTCTCCCTCCCCTCCCCTTTCTAAATAATAAACTCCGGGAAAGGCTGGAGGGCTGCCTTGTGTTGGTTTCAAATAAATCCTCAGTAGACTCTTTCCTCACCCAGAGAAATGAATCACCCTTGGGAAACAGACGATTATTCCCCCATTTGTCTGCCCAAAACCAGTGAAAACAAGCACCCTCCACTGTAGACCCTCACTTCAGCTTTTCTCCCTGGCTGGGGACAGGGCGGTGGTGGTGGGAGGGTGACAAGGGATGGAGGGGAGTGGGTTGGATAGCAAGGGAAGCCACACAGTTGCCCTCCCAGAGAAGGGGCTGAGGAAGGGGAGGGTAAATGCTGCCTAGATGTGCTTTCGGTGCCCAGATCCTAGAAAGAAGAGCCTCCCTCTCTTCAAGGGGAGCTTGGGCCTCAACCAACTGTGAGGTAACTGTTACATCTCATTCAGAAGCAAATCCTGGAGTGGTACATTTCAATCAGGGTTCTATTTTCCTCAGAGGGAAATAGAGGCCTGTGCTGTTGGAGTTATCATCTCTAAAGCTCAATTTCTTGCCCTCTTTAAACAAACAGAACGCTCTTGCTGGATTGTTCCTGCTTATATACAAACTATTTTGAAGTGTTACAGGGGCCAGGGAGTTGCTGAAGAGAGAGAAGTAATTGATTAAATGACCCATGTTTTAGTCCACATTTACGTAGAAGGTACTCAATGTATTTAACTAACAGACCATCGATCTTCTAAGGGAAGAAAGAAGAGAGAATTCCCACTAGAAATCTGAAAGATGCTGAGATTTGGGTGGTTGTTTGCCTTGCCCCAGAGCTTTCAAAGCAGAGAGGCCCCTCCTTTCTCTGCAAGGCAGGCTGCCCAAAGGGGCAGGCTGGCAAGGTAAGTATTTGGTTATTTCCTAGGACTACTCTGTTGACTTTTTAAACATCTGAGGGCTGTCCAGAAAGTATCCAGCCATGTAATGTTCTCGTTATATTAACAATGGCTGGATGGATACTTTCTGAACAGCCCTTGTATACTGGACTTTAATTAGGAGGCAAAAAGACCATAAGGTCAATTTGAAGTGAAAAGAAGTTAACTTACTGCTTCATTCTTGTCTGTTGCCAACACAGCCAGCGCAGTCACCACTCCGCCTCTCATTTCCTGCCACTTTGAATTTCCAGATTACTTTTTTGATCTCAATTGCTGAGTTTATGAGGGTCTGATTACTGCAGAGAAATAAGGAGCTCAAATAGCATAAGACTATGAAGGTGGACAATGCCCCATTTGAAGGACATTTAGTTGCAATAATTAGCACCAATTTACCCGCCCTCTTTGCCTATACATGTTCATCATGGAAAAATCTTCCCATCTGCCCACCCATCCAAATCCCTCACTCACACCCAGACACACCTTACCCGGGCCACATGTTTCCTCTCCCACTACCCACATCTTCTAAGATTTTAGGCAAAGGCAAAGCCAGGATTTAAAGGTTCTTTTTTATTTGAAATCTCATCCAGAAACACTGGTTATCAATAAATATATCATAGTTATCAAGAATATATAAAAAATAAAGACAGGTATTGTCTTTGAGGCCCTAACAAAATATTTCAAGCAAATGTCCAGGAAAATAAAAACGGAACCCCTCCCCAAACCACGCTAAGTTTTCAAAGCTGATAATAGAGAGAGCCAACCCCGCATGCAGAATAACTGAGCAAGGGGGGTGGGGCTAGCTACTAGAGGGAGCCCAAGCTTTTGCAATCGCTGGCCCCTAGGACAGCCCCAGGAGGTTTGGAATGAAGTTTGAAGGGGTGGGGGAAGAAGCGCGTGTGCGTGAGTGTGGGTCTTTGCACTCTGCCCCTTTTTCATTTCACACAACCACAGACAGATATATGGAGTACTTCGGAGAATTCACTAATATCCTTGTTACAAGGAAAACGGCACCACGGCCTGTACAACATGTTTAGACAAGATTCATTTAGAAGCGTGCATGCATTCTTTTGACCTACACTGCGTCGAAAAGAAAACCCACGTAGGTGTCATGACCTGGATCGGAGTTGAGATTCAAAACCTGGGTCTTGATATCTCTCTCTCTGTCTCTTCTCTAGGAAAATTATGGCGAGGACAGAGACAATCATAATTGCATCCATCTCAGGGAAATATTTACATTTGTTTTGCACAAAAGGGATGGTCGTCTTTTTCCAAAGCGAGAAAACAGAGCCGGAGAAAGCCAATCCAAAAGTCCCTTTGCAAGTTTTTAACTACACCGATCCCGTCTTTATACAACAAATGTAGTTTTGACAAGAGCACATGGCAGTGAGAAATACTGGCGCTGCATGGGGAAAAGAAGCATGCATGCACAACACACGACGTCTGGTTCGATCCCCCTTCGCTACCACCTAGAAATTGCAGTTTGGTTTTGGTCCTTTCCCTCCGGGGGTCAAGTGGGGTCCGAGATCTCTCAGACAGCGTGGGAGGCCACGGGACCCCGCGCCTGCCCCTCGGGTGGACTGAGCCCTCAGCCTCCCCCTTCCCTCCCGGCCCGGCCCCGCGGCCCCTCCCGCCGTTCTCCCGCATCCTGGCAGCCGGGCGGGCCCGCTGCTCACTTGAGCAAGTCCTTGGACTCGGCGGACAGCCGGGCCATGTTGGCGGTGGAGAGAGCGGACAGGTGCGGCGGCGGCGGCATCTGGCAGATGGTGCAGGGGCAGGGCAGCCCGGCCCAGTGCTGGAAGCCGCTGCCCAGCTGCAGCGCGGGCGGCGTGGAGGGCGCCTTGAGCAGCGAGTGAGGAGGCCGAATGGTGCCGATGGCCGGCAGGGAGGCGGCGGACAGCGGAGACGAGGCATTGCTGGACGAGAGCGCGCCGCCCAGGATGGGGTGCACCGGGTGCACGGCGTTGGCCGCGTGCGCCGGGTGGGCGGCCGAGTGGCCCACGGTCCCGCAGTGGAAGGCCGAGTGGTGGCCCCCGTAGATCTCGCCAACCAGCCTCTTCATCTCCTCCAGGGAGCTGGTGAGCATGAGGATGTAGTTTCTGGCTAGCAGGAGAGTGGCGATCTTGGAGAGCTTGCGCACCGAGGGCCCGTGCGCGTAGGGCATGACCTCGCGCAGCCCGTCCATGGCGAGGTTCAGGTCGTGCATTCGCTTGCGCTCGCGTCCGTTGATCTTCAGCCGCAACTGCTGTAGGTCCTGCTCCGACAGCTGCTTCTTGATTTTGTACTTGCTGCTTTCTCCCGCGGCCTTGGCGCCAGCCCGAGAGAGGCTTTCCCCGGGCATCTTCTGCACCATATCGCCCTGCGTGGACGAGACCGAGTTCAGGCGGCTCTCCTGGTGGTGGTGGTGGCGGTGGTGGTGGTCCCTCAGGTACATCTCATCCATGTCGGGAGATGAAGCTCTGCTGGAGACAGAGCTCGAATCAGAATTCATTTTATTACAAGGGATGCGGCCCTACCGTGGGGAGGCTTTAGGCGGGAAATTAAAGAAAATCTTGAATTAAAAAAAAAATCTGCCTAGCCCAGCAACCCACTTCTCAGCAGCAAGACCTGAGAAGAAAAGCAGAGGCACTGCCTTTCCCCGCCTCTCTCCCTCCCCACTCCCCTCTCTCTGGTTAGGCTGTTTCCTGGACAGCTAGTTGGTGTGTGCTTGAACTAACCTCTCGCCGAAAAAAGAGGGGCTTTTATAGAGCTGCGGCGGAGAAAAGAGACAAAAGGAGACCTCCTATCTATACTGGGCTGGTTAGGATGACGTGCCATCATTCAGGGCGGTGCGCTTTGCTGTCCCATTTAGCAAGGATTCCTATTCATATTCATTGTGGGGCCGCCCAGGGACACCTCTGCACTGAACCGCTAGGAGCCCCCGGGCACAAAACCCTCTGATTGACACACTCACCGCTCCAGCTCACGCCTTCCTGATTTTTTTTTAAAACTTTCTTCCACCCCACCCCCCTTTCCCAATTTCCCTAACCAAATTACACTTCAGGAACCAAAGGAAGGGAAGAGAAGCGGGCCAGGCGGTGGGCGTAGGTTCCTCTGGGTTTGGAGAGAGGAATAAAAACATTCCCTCTCCTTCCTTTCATAGCTGCTCCCAAGTTTAGAGAAATGTGGGGGAAAAGTCCTAAGGAAAAGGTTTGAGGAACAGAGGTGCGGATGAAGGGCAGGTTCTACCAGCTAGGGCTGAGGGGTGGCGGTGGGAGGACTGCCTATCGAAGTTCGCTGTCTGAAGTTTTTCTTCATTAGGTCACTTTGCCTAAACACTGCCATTCTGTCGATTTTGTTTATTGCGCCCTTCTGGTGGGGTTGTAACGGGGTGTCCGTATTCGGTGATGGGTTTGCCCTTGACACTATTGTGGGGAGAGGTCTCTTACTTTCTTTGTCTCCTCTTTCGTTTTAAAACAGGGATTACTAAAAGAATTTCCGTTTTGCACAATTCTCTAACTTTCTTGGATCTAAAACTGAGAGAAAAAATCCTAATGCTGCAAGAAAAGCAGTTTGGGAAGAGGGGGTGGGAAGGAGCGGGGGCGGGGGCCGGGAGAGATTGCTGGGGATTGGAAAGGTTCCTGAGAGCTCGGGAGAGACTGTTCCCGCTCCAGGCGTCCAGGACCTTGGCGCTAGCTGAAGATGGTGGGACAGTCCCCGCCCGAAGCGGTGCCGCCTCTGGCCGCTGCGTGGGAGCGCTGGGAGCATCTGCAGCTCAGCGCCAGCCGGGCCCGCGCCGGTGGGTCCCCGCGGATAGGGCTGCCCTTCGCCGGTGGACAAGGGAAAGCGGAAGCTCAGGAAAGAATAATAAACTCTACGGTGTGTGTGTGTGTGTGTGTGTGTGTGTGTGTGTGTGTGTGTGTGTGTGTGGTTAGATAACGAAAGGCCCTGGAGAGCCCCTTTTGCGTGCGTGGACTCTGACGGTCCCGCGCAGAGTCGTTTCTGAAAATAAAAAGAAGGCCTGGAGTTTGGAGGCTTCCGTGGGCGCAGATCTTTCTTCCCCCTCGCTGTGTTTTTGTCCATCAAGACTTTAGCTAGGCAGCGCGAGACGCGGGAAGGCAGAAGTCCTCGGAAAGGGGGAGAGCCCGAGGGGTGGCCCTCTAGGGGAACCGGGACAACGCCACGCTCCGGGCTTGGAGGAACCGGAGACAGAAGCTAGCTCGTGGCTGAGTGTCTCGGTGGAAAGTGCAAAGCCGAATTGATCCCGGAACCTCGGGCAGCCACGGCCTCCGCGCCGCGGAGTTACTGCGAGCGCCTGGAGGAGGAGGCCCCCTTTCCACTGACACAAATCGAACGGTCAACGGAAGAAGGGTTGCGCCCAGGTCCGCAGTTTGCACACTCTGAGAGGCTGTGCCTCGTCGACGGATGGCGAAGCCGCGAAAGCAGCCCTGGCAATACAACCCGAAGGGGAAAACCCAAAATGCAAAGAATGTGTTCTCTACGCCAAAGTTCGCTTCTCTGGAAAAGAAAGAAAATGGCCAGCGGTCCCTTGTCAAGGCCAGGACGTTAATGCTCTTGAAGACTGGACGCAAGCCTCTTCTACCACCTCCACCTCTGTGGAAGGAAAGTTTCTCAAAACGAAACCGGGAGATTAGATTGGATACGGAAAGATTGATGTCTAAACGCACTCCTAATATCTGGGCACAAATTTTTTTTTTTTTTTAATTCACCAGACTGGCCCATTTTAGCTAAGATAGTGACATCCCCCGAGCAGCTTATGAAAAAAAGGGTTCCAGAACTTCTGCGGTCCCAGGTGATGCACGGAAGCCAGGGGGAGCGGCTAGTCCCTGCGACGGCGCTTTGCGGCTCCCCAGCTGACCCAGCGGGGAGGCGGGACTGGGAACTTCCCCGCCCTGGTGCCAGCGCACAGGCCAGGCCTCCGTCCTCCTGAGCCACCTTCCTCACCCTTGGGCATCGGCCACTGTCTTTCCCCAAACGGAAAACGTTCCTGAGTTTTGATTGCGGGAAGTCGCAAAGTATAGTTAGAGCAGAAGGTTTGCCATCAAAGAGTGGAAAATCACGCCGCTGCGAAGCATTTTACTTTTTTAAAAAAGTCCCAATTTTCTCAGTGGATAACGTACAAATGAAGTTTAAAATGTACTCAAATTAGTCGAGAAGGTCGCAGGGGAGATCAGTCATGGAAATACAAACTGAACAACTCACTGGCGGGGCTGGAAGGACAGGGGCCAGGGCTGTGGGCGTCCGAACCAGAAGCCACTCTTCCCCAGCACCGCCTTTCCGCAGAGAGGGGCGTCCGCGGGCCGCGCTGAGCAGGGAGGAAGCACCCGGGCCTTTGCGGGAACAGACCAGGACCCTCCCTTCCCCCTTCCCCAAGCGTCATCAGCTCCAGGAACACAGCTGTGCCTGAAACCGGAGATCTGCAGTGTCCAGGCGGGGACTCCTCCGCTCCGCGACGCCCTCTGCTTTCCCAAGGGCCTCAGTGTGTGAATGTGGGGTGGCCCAAGGCTCAGGGCCCGAGCCCAGTAACACTTTTAGAAGTTGGTCTCTCCATTCCCCATCCGTTGGAAGGGTTAAGGACTAGAAGAGGATAAGCGAATAAAGGTGCCACAACTTTGCTTGCCATAAAATGGGTTGACAGTCGCCACGGCCTGACAGGAGGAGGTGCCCCACGCGCCTTGCCTCCCCGAGTCGCTTTCGACTCCGAGGGTTCACCGCGACCGCAGCTCATCCCTACCTTCCGAATGAGCCCGGAACCCGAGAAGGAACAGACCTAGAGCTCAGGAGGGCGACTACACGGATTTCTTTCCGAGGACTGTGTCTGCCAGCGCCCACCCGGGACGTGTGCGGGGAGGGGAGAGCAAGGGAGTCGCCGCTGGGGCAAGGCTGCAACAGCGCAAAGGGGCCTCAGCCAGAGACGCGCCGTGACCTTGGCCCTGGCCAGGGGCCCATTCAGAGGGCTTAGCCAGGCGAGGAGCCAGAACTAGTGACCCGGCGGTGGCGCGGGGCTGCGCACTCTCGGGCCACACCCTGAGCCCTGGCGGCGGGGGAGGGCTGCAGCGCCGAGGCGGGGGTCGTTCTCTGGCAACAGGTGCGTCCCAAGGCAGGCGAGCTCCTTCCGGCCTGCCTGCCTTGGCTCTGAGAAGAGCTGGGGAGTTTCTCAGCCTTCCTACACCACAGGAAAGCAGTGGGTTTGGCGCGTGGAAAGGATCGGAAGAACTTCCCTGCGGTCCCCGCGCGTCCGGGGCGCACAATCCCAGCTCTGCAACCTCAGCCTGGGCGGCTCTGGATCCGCGGGGACTGTGCACTCGGGAGGCTGTTGGGCTCTTCCCGACACCTCCTCCGCCCCCCAGATCGCTAGGGACCGCCTCTTACCTGATGCCCAGTGCGTGTCACTCGGTGACCGACGTCTACCGCTCCGCGGCTTTAGCCACCGAGCTCCTCTCCAGCAGCTGCCGGCTTTGCCCGAGGCCGCGGCGATTTTGGCTCAGCAGCGAACCCCCACCCCCACCCCCCTCAAGAGTCCATCAGCAAATGTCGCCGCGGCTGACCTGCCGGGAGGCAACTGTGAGAAGCCGGGCAGTCAGCAACGTCCAGGGGCTCCTCTCGCTCATCAAGCTGCAAACTTGACCGGCAGAAACTTTGGCAGAGACCAAAAGGCGGCCTCTGGGCCTTTCAACCCAGCCACCCTCCAAAACAGAAAAGAAGAAAAATACTTCTAAATGTGTTCTGTCATGCGCAACCAAGGAATAGCCTAAAAGCTAGTTGACTACACGGAAGAACTTCTCAAAAAGTACTTTCTTATAGCTGAGTAAAACAGTAACGTCACAACAATAGTACTGGGGGGCCGATCGATCTTCAGGGCTGTTAGGTTGATCAAAGAAGCCGGTACCAAAAAAAAAAAAAAAAAGACAATTAAAAAAATTAAATATCAATATAAATTGCAGTCAAGTAGGAAGCAGGAATTATCTCTTCTTGCAGCAGCGCATCCCGGGTGACAGAGTGTGGCAAGGTATCCAACTCTGAGTCCCTGCATTCGGAGATGCCAAAATCAAAATCCCAACAATTAAGTAGGTGCTACAAGGGCATGAGAGGATGGATCTGTACAGATTAAAGTCATTCAGTTTGCTGGGTTTCTCCATACTTTAAATAACATCTTGAAAACTTTACTGATTTGCCCAGTATTTCCCCTCATTTTTTAAAATCTGGTTTTCATACAAGGAAAATAGCGGAAGTTGAAGAACAGCAGAATTTTATGAGGCGGTAGTAACTCTGCTTCTCGCAATGTTTCATGAGAGATTGAAAGATGCTAGAAAGTCCCAGAATAACATAAAATGATGAAGTGCTAATTATGTGGGTACATAGACAAGTTAATACACTGGCAGAACTAGAAGTTTGATTTTAATGATGCATAAGCAGAAAGGCTGGCTACAACTTACAGATTCATTATAATTATTTAAAGACTCACTAAAGTCAAAGGAGATATGAACTTCTGGGCTTCATTTATAGGATTTTGCTTAATTAGTTAGCATCCTTCAATATTTTTTTCTCTCCTTTTAGTAACATCTTCTCAATTGCCACAACCTCAACTGAGTTTTCCCCCTCTAGAAAGCCTATAAGTTGAAGACATTTTTTTCCTCAAGATTGGAATGTTTAGGTTGATTTAAATATCACTGATGATCAATCATGGAAACTGATGCATTATGTTAAAATTTGCATACTTTTACACACATTCTTGGCATGTGCCCTGACATTCTGAATTCGTGGCTCCGTTAATACCAATACTTTAAGAACCACTAAACAGATGATTTCTTAATAGTATTTTATTGTTATTAATTTACTTCTTTTATGAATTGATAGTTAAAGCCACTTATACAATTTGATATCTTAATATAAAAGTAGCACAGAATACTAAATGCTGCATTTTGTATTTGGAGCTTATTGGATCATCTCCTTACTAGATTCTATTAGATAGTTAAATTAAACACATATTGCTGTATTCTTTGCTGAAGCACTTAAGGAATTTAGTGTTAGAGATAATTTTCTCGTGTAGTATACGTATATTTTCATTTTCAGTTCAGTAATATTCAGATTTATACACAAAGTACATAAATAAATAGAGACCACAAAGAGATTAGAATATAAGAACCTATGTAAAAAGGAACCTCAGATTAAAGGGATGTTTACACTTATTGACAACAATTTATTACACGGCCCTTTTATTGTAGGTGTCTATACATGTAAGTTCAGAAACTTACATGTATATTTACATAAAATCAAATACATTAAAATATTTATTTGAAGCATTTGAGATCTAAATACAAACGAATAAATTATTTTTCAGATGCTGTCTAGTAAAGATTTTACTAACACACCTGTTTGTTAGTAGAGTTGGATTAGAAATGTTCTCACATTGGCTTGACTCCTAACAAATAATAGATTTACAGACATTATTTTGAGAAAATTATAAATAAGGATTCTGCTATTGAATCTTGAAAAGTGAAAATGGAAGTTTTGTAAAATCAACTTTTCAATGGCTAATTTTATACCCAATCTGTAGTATGGACCAGGTAGACTTTGCTTTGTCATATCTAAAAACAAATAAAAATGTAATAAATGGTACTTTCTCATCAGTCCATTGCATTTTTCTATATAGATATATTTTTGTTTGCATAACACCAACACTCTGAAGGTAAAGTATATAACACCAAATTATCACCGTTTATAATACTGGCTGAATTTTCATTTTCATCTTTATATCATATTATAATATAAAATAACATTGAAAAAATTACCAAGATAATGTAGACTTTGAGTCCTGTTTTTCTTTTATTTTGCAGGACGGAGTGATGGGAAGGTGTGGCAAGAGGAAGCAGGCTGGAAACAAATTATCACTCAATATTTCTAGATATTTATCATTCCGTATTTTATTTGTGGACCAGGCTGTCTCCTGTTTAACAATTGAAATTATATTCTCAACAGTAATATCAAGAGCTCATACTAAAACCTCTTATAAGTTTGGAATATGTTAATTTTTATAACAAAATAATAATGGAAATTAATATCTTTCATAACATGACATGATTTAATGTATCCATGAAAGAAAGTTGATAATTATCCAAATCCTTATTTTTTTCTAGTAATTTTTATTATCTACCTTATAACCCTTGATAATAAGAAATAGCAGAATATTAGAATATTTATGTCCACGGTTGTGAATATTTCAATTACATACTTTAAAACAACTTTGGGCTTTTCTCTTTTTATTATGGCAAGTGTAGTACATTTAAGCAGACTTAGAAAAATAAAACTTTGTAATGAGGAAGAAAAGAAAGAGAAGAGTATAGAAAACACTAAATACATATCCTTAAGCCATAATATATAAATTTAATCCTAACCTTATGTGTATTTTGTGGAGTTGTGTGAGAGCACTCCCAAAATATATGTTTGCTTTATAAATTCATGGAAATTGTAACATTGATTCTAATAATTTAATAGAGAACCCATCTGTGGCTGTTTTCCAAGGGCAAACGTATAGCAAGTTTCTCCATCTTGTTTAAATACCCTGTGGACTTCGCAGCACTCTCCTTCCCCATTCATACACCTTGCAATATGTTGCGCTAGTCAAATTGCCTGAGATAAAGCTGTGAGAAGAATGAAAACACTGAATAATCCTTTAGGGATTGTACTTTTGAGTATTAGGATGGCTCAGAAACTGCTGCAGGGGCAAAGTGGAAAACTGAGAATACTAGCAGACTGAAACCCTGCTAAGAAGTAGAATTTTTTAAAGTTAATACTATAGATAGCCCAATGTTGCTGGACAGTGTTCTCAAATAAGTTCTTAATTTTCTCCATTTCTGAAAAGGAAAAAGAAAGTTTCAGCTTTATATTGAGGGACAACTCAAGTGGCCCAATAAATGTTCATCATGCTACAATGCTTTTACTTAAATAAGAATACAATACTAGACATTTATATTCACAAAAAGAAAGACAATTCTCATTTCATTGACATAGATTTCTAAGCCTATTTTAAAATTCAGTCCACAGTTAAAATTCTTTTTCTGTGGGAAAAAGCTTTTATATGTTGATTTATTCGTATAAAGGAAATCAGTGACCATTATCTGTATAATTTTCAAGTATACTTGCTATAATTGTTCTATCTCTTCAACTTCATCTCTACCTCTTGTGAAAGTGAAGCAGGGGATAACAGCTCTTTTGCTCCCATTAGATCTATTAATTGAAATAATTACATTAAATGGAAAATAATGCCTTTGGGGAAAGTAATGCCAAGAGCAGGCATCCAACAGAAAAGTGTTGCTAAAGAAGTGAGGCAGGAAAGGTGTTGGCCAAGAGTCTACAATCAATTTAACTTAAGGGTTTTAAGTAGTTGTAGAAACTAAAAACTAGTGGGCATATGCAGCGTGGAGTTGTAAACCTTTTATAAGACAGGTCTAGAATAACAAGGACATAGTTCCTCTCCATATTTGTGGTGCCTCTGATGTCCCTATTTGAGAAAGACATCCATAACAATGGGAACAAATTTAACATTAGCACAAAAATATTACATACGTTTGTTTAATAAGTTGTCTTCTGGTCAAAGCTTGCAAATACCATGGGATCACAGGAAAGATGAGCTCTTAGAGAGATATAAACTATGTTTTTTTGTAACTCCTATACTGTAAACATAGAGACGCCATCTCCCACGCCCCACCCCCACCCCCACTGGCAGGAGTGCTCTCCTTATGGTATGAAGGGCAGAGGCAGATACTACACAAATAAAGACTTCCCAGCCCATTAGAATTCCTGGATAGGATTTGCTGCTTACCAGCGATGGCAACTCACACAAGTTTCTTACCATTTCTGAATCTTTGTTTTGTCATGTGCATAATGAAAGTAATAATACTCATGACATATACCATTGCAAGGATTAAATAATAGTGTTTCAAAAACTTTTTAAAATCATGCACAGATTCATCCAGATGGATGATACTTAAATTTCAAGAGCAAACTTTAGAACATTTAATAAAAATAAATCGTTTATGATCTTGAAATACAGATGGATTTCTTAAAATAGACAAAGCCAGAACTATCTATAAAGGAAAAAGATTGATAGATGTGACTACATTAAAATGCTGAACTTTTCATCAAAACTCACTGAAAGAATGTGAAATGATTACTTTTAAACTGGGAAAAGATCTTTGCAACATAAAGGACCGATAAAGTATTAGTGACATACATATATAAAGAACTCTGACAAATCAATATGAAAAGGATAACAGGAAGATGGGCAAAAGACAAAAGCAGAAATATCACAGGGGAGGAAATACATATTGTCAATAAACATATGAAAAGATTTTTAACCTCATGAAATAAGAAAACACAATAAAAGACCATAAGAAGATAGTATTCTATATTCATTTGCATGGAAATATTAAGAAGTCTGATAAAAACCAGTACTGAAGGTACTGTAACTCAACAACATATCTCATATGTATTTCTGGTGAGAATATAAACTTGTATAGCCACTTTGGAAAACAGTTTGATATTACCTTGTAAAATTGATCATTCATGTACCCTATGACCCTGAAATTCTACTCTTTGGCAAAGACTTAGGGCATTGTTATCCTCTGCACGGTTCCAGAAAGTAGAGAGAAGGAAGAAAATATGAAGGAACATGACTAACGTATTAACTCCCAGACCTGGATCTGGCTCTTACGATTTCCACTCACACCCATGGCCAATAACTTAGTCACATAGTTGCCAAGCAGTAACTTGGAAAGATTCTAGCCCCCAACTCACAGTGTAGAGCAGAAATCCCCTAAAGATCTGGACTATTACTATTAGAACTATTACAAGAAGAAGAATGAAGCTTCTTCGTTCTATAAGTCATTTTATTTTTGGCTCTCTTTGTTAGAACAAGCTTGCTTTATTCTACCTTCTACAGACATACAGCAAACGTTCTGCAAGTGGATAACTAAATGTAATAATGAGACGTGCTAGAGGGACTAATTTAAGTCAGAGAGCTAGAATTAACCTAGACCTGAAGAAGCAGCACAAATATGGACTTCTTCCACCTTTTCCGAGTGAAAGTAAACTGTTCTCTGCTTAGTTTAACTAAAAAAAAAAAAATTCACAAGATCAATAACTACTATCAGTGCCAGCGGAGAGCCCACATTGGTATGCTAGTATGAGACAGAACATGTGCGAATGGCTAGACTTTCAAGGAGATTGGTGAGGTCATTCTTGTCCCCAGTGTGAAGTAGTCTGCAGATGACTGGGTTTGAGGCTTGGCAACAATAAGCACTCTCACATAAAATGTTTGTAGCATGTGTACTCTGCTATGATTAGCTTAAGTGATATATTAGCAACAAAGCTTAGCAGAAAGAGCCAGGCTAAAGAATGTTTGGCTAACATGGTTTCTTTTGTCTCCTCTGTTCTTCACAGGTGACATGCTTGGATTGGTGGTGACGATATTCAGCCTGCACAGGGAAAGGCCCTTGTCATGTCTCATTCAGAAAGCCCCAAGTTGAGGTTGACTTAGCCTCATACTTTCAACTGCAGCACCCTGAAACTTCAGCACATTTACCTAATTGTGTGTTGTATCATCTGCACCTAATATCTGGGTGCAACCCATTTCTTACTAGATCACCAATATCACCTTATTACAATGTTCACAGGTTATTTCATAAGGGCTAGAAATAATTCATTTATCAAAAAGCATTTATTAAGCAACTACATCATGCCGGATATTATCCTAGGCACAAGGTATTCAAAAATAAATCAAATAACCTCGTATCCCTTCCCTCAATTGCCTTAAATTATAAGGGAAACACATACATGAGCAAAATGCACATTTTTTCAGATGGTGACAATAGCTATAGAAAAAAAATTAAATAGAGAAGAAAGTAGGGGTTACTGAGGGAGAAAGAGAAAGAGTAGATACCAGGGCTTGCAATAGTAAATAATATGATTAGGGAAGATCAGAGAAGTTGATTTTGAGTAAAAACCTAGAGGAGACAAAAGACCGACTAATTTAGAGATCTGGGGAAAAGTATTTCTGACAGACGGATCAGCACATGCAAAGAGGCTCTGAGGCAGGCACAAGCATGCACTTGAGAGGACAATGTGGCTGAAGTCATGAAGTGAAGAAAAGATAGTGAAAAAGGATGTCAGAGAGAACCTCTCTTGGGTTGGGGATGGTAGTGGAACATGCAAAACACATAGGGCTTTGCGGGAAATGTCCAGTTATACTCGTAAGTGAGAACTTTGGCTTTTACTTTGAGTAAGTATGGCAGTCGTGAGAGGGTTTTGAGCAGAGGAGGGGCTTCAGCCTATTGTAGAGACAGAAAGGGGCAAGGTCAAAAGCAGGGAGACCAATCAGGAGGCTATTGCAAGAAACGAGGCACGAAATGATGGTGGCTTGTGTCACGTGTTTGGTGAAGGGATGAGAGGTGGTCAGGTTCTGGATGTAATTTGAAGGACGAGTCAATGGGCTTTGCTGAGAGTGGAAGTGGGTGTAGGAAAAAGAGATTAAAAATGACCTCCGAGTTTTTGGCTTGATACCTAGAAAGATATAGATGTAATTGACTGTGTCAGGAAAAATTGTGAAGGACTTCGAAATGGTGGAAAAAAGATGAAAAGAGTTGTGAGTGTTCTGTCTCACTCACTCATTCAGGTTATCTTGTTCTGCAGCTCTGTAAAGTGCAGAGAACTGACAACATAAATTATTCTTGTCCACAGAAAAGCACAGCTAATATGTTTAGTAGAATGTAATTGATTATTGCCTGTAGATAGACCATTTAAAACGTATTTATAAATTCATTTCAGAATTCTTATTCCTTATACATGTCTCTGTTCTTTGAACGCTGTTTTGAATTGATTGTAATGTCTTACTGGTTTCCCTCATAAATTAATGAGTTATTAATAAATAAAATCTTTGACATGAGTTCATTTTATATCTGTATGGGAATCATGATTTTATTATTTTTTGACAATTACCTTTTAACAAGTGAGAAGGCAAAGACTGGGGGAGGAGATAATTTGGACAGTGCAAGTTTGAGATGCCTGTCCTAATGAAAATATTAAGTAGGTAGTTGTACAATCACATCTGCCATTCAGGGAAAGACATGAAAGAAGTGAAATGAGCTCATCACAAAAGGACAAATACTACATGATTCTGCTTATGGAAGGTAACTAAAGTAGTCAAACTCATAGAAACAGAAAGTAGACTGACTGGTGGCTGCCAGGAGCTCACAAGACGGAGAAATGGGGAGTTGTTATTTAATGGGTAAAGAGTTTCAGTTTTACCAGACAAAAAAGTACTGAAGATTGGCTGCACAACAACGTGAATATACTTACCGCTAATGAACTACACACTTAAAAATGGTTAAGATGGTAAATTTTATGTGTATTTTACCACAATTACAAATAACAAAAAATATTACTGAGAAATGAGATTAGAATAACTCGCAAATAAAGCCATAAGGCTAATCAAGAAATACAGGATCCATGAAAATCAAACACACTATAGGGAGATTTTTTATCATGACACGTTTTCAGCACAAGTTGTTTTCTTTTTGTTAAAGGAGGTAATAATTAGAAAACTTGAGATAATAATTGGAGAACTTCAAGATAGTAGCAAAAGTAAGAATCAGTCAGTCTGAAGGCCTATGGGCCTGCAGGGTCAGTCACTGACACCAAGGGGAAGCTTTTACAAATATTAATATATCATATTTGTACCCCATATAAATAATTTTTAGAAAACAGAATTGCTTAACAAAAAATATGGGGAGAAGATTGAAGTGTGAAATTATTATCCGTTAGGAAACTCACAGAGTGGTACACTTTATGGCTCTCCACATGTAGTATTTTTAATCCCAGAACAGCCTGCCGGGGGAGGGGGGGCAAGGGCAACATACGTAACCTAAACATCTGTACCCCCATAATATAATGAAACAAAAGAAAAAAGAAACAGCCTGCCAAGGTATATATTATTATCCCCATTTTACAGATGGGAAACTGAGGCTCGGCAAGTTTATGTAGCATATCTTAGAACACATAGTAAATCAGTGGGAGCCAGGATTTGACTTAGTGTTGTCTGGTTCCAAAACCTGTATCTGATTTCCCATGCCATTCTGAATGATTGTCATCAAAGTATGATTATGGGAACTGGAAACTTGGATTTATATCCCCTCCCAGGGGAAAAGAGTTGGTGCCTTTCTTCCTCCTACCAGAATGGTTGCCATGGAGACTTGCTAATACAGGATATTTAAGTATGATCCAGAGTCTCATAATGTAATACCCCAAATGTCCAGAACACATAAAAAATGACTCATTATACCAACAAGGAAAACCTTGAATCAAATCAGAAAAGATAATCCATGTATGCCAATATCAAGATGACACAGATATTGAAATTACCTAAGGATTTTAAAGCAGCCATCAAAAAAATGCTTCAATAAGCAATTACAAACACACTTGAAATCAATGGAAAGAAGAAAAAAAGAAAATCTCAGCAAAGAAATAGGAGATATAAAGAAGAACCAAATGGAAATTTTAGAACTGAAAAAATAGAACTGAAAAAGATAGTAACCAAAATAAAAATCTCACTAGATGGACTCAATAGAAGAAAGGAGGTGACAGAGGAAAAAAGCAGTGAACCTGAAGATAAAACAATAGAATTAACCAGTCTGAACAAAAGGAAAACAGACTGAACAAAAAGTGATTACCGGAGGTGACATGTAACTTGCCACCAAACAAGCTCGGTGTTTGAGATCACATCTTACTGAGATGGTGCTGCCTCGTAAAATATCTCTTCCAAATAGTTTCTGCTTCAGAGCTGGTGCAGTTAATTTGTTTAAAAGTAACTTTTTTTTTGTCTTGTGAAGATGTGACTGTCCTATGGAAGACAAAAATGGCTTTCTTCCAAAATAATTATGGAGAGAAACATAGAATGTTTAAGCTCAAAAATACTTCAAAGATGTAAAAGCAGGTTGCAAATTGTACAGAGCTAGGAATGGAAGCTATTACTCTTTTAGTCCAACCCCTTTTTTATACATGAGGGATTTCAGACCAAGAGAAAACAAGTGATTCACTTAAGGTTAACATCTAGTTAATGACAAATTTGGGACTGGGCCCCAGGTTCAGTAACAACTAGTTTAAATCTTTTTTTCTACTAATAAAAAGAATTTTAAAAGAGACATTTTCCATAACAGAAGGGATACATTTATTAGCACCAACTTTTCACTGAAAGTAATATTCTAGAGTTTACAATGAATTAATTAAAAAAAAATCCACAACACTGGGAAAGATGCCAAAGTACTATCAAAAGACATCAAAATAGAACCTTATAATCACGGTTTCACATTGCTAAATAAAATAAAAACCACATTATAATCTAAAGCAAAACTTTCCATATTAGTTAACGACAGTTATGGAGTCAGGGATAATATAATACAACCTAAAAAGATGGCTGTTGTTTTCCATGGATATTTTGTTGCTTCATAAAGGAAAAGAGGCTTTTATAGGAAAGGGAGATTGAGAGAGAAGAGAATGGGTTGTTCCATGACCTGAAAACAGAAGTGATTGATAAGAAAATAGTTCTGTTGAATGAACGGGGAGGGGGTGTCTGCTGCTTCCACAGCAAGTATAAGAAACAATTCCACTATTTCAACAACTGTTTTTCAGATTTCAAGTGTAATGCTACCACATTTTCCTTCACTTTTCATTACCCATTAGGCATGCTCCTTAACAGGGCCCCCCCAAGATACTACCACCAATAAAAGAAAACAATTCAAACCTCTGCTCTAAGTCAGTGCTGAGAAGCTGAGTTTCAATATTACACCCGTGAAATCGAGTTATGAATATTTTGCAAGGAGATCCTGAGGAATGCCTGTATATAAAACAATAAATCACAACTAAGAAGGGAACTTGCTGGAAATGTGTTCTCTGCTGTGTGTCATTTGGAACAACAGCAACCACTAAAATGCAGAAGTTTGTGATTTTAGAGCCTGGGAGCACTGCTATTTGGTTACCCAGATTACAGGCCGTGGTATGTTGGACTGGATTAAACCAGAAGAGGAATCTGTTTATCCCCTCCGCTTTAAACACCAATAAAAGGCACTGTTCCTCTCTTGAAGGTGCTGAAATGCAAAGCAAGCTCCCTGCTCCTTTTCTCTCTCTTGGTGGCATTTGAAAGTGTAAAGCTTTGAATACCAATTGCTTGAACTGGACATATGTGAATCTCTTCTAATCCTACTAATCCTGTCCCCAAGTGCTTCTTTGTTTGTGGAGGCAGCACACATAGATCTAAGTAAAAGTGGCCATAATCCTGGAAATGTGGAAAAATGTCCCAGTGTGAGAGATGCAAGAGGGAGAGCTCCCTGCCAGAGGGACCTGCTGAAGAAACTATTGTGTCAGTTCAAGGAAGAAAAGGGGAGCGGGGCCCAAGAGAAGATATGAAGGAGCCCTCTCACCTTTTCTGAGCTCCCGGGAGCAGAGCAAACCCACCCAGCTGGAGTCCTCCCTTGCAAACAGCCTTGGTACACTTGAGCAAACTCACAGAACTGAGACAGTTTCCAAAGGCTGGGAAATTCACCCAGGGGCTGCTTTTCAGTGGCTTGAGCCCAGCAGGCCAGACCTTGATGACGACGTGAGGGCTTCTCTGTGCTCCAGAATTCCCTTTAAAAACAGCGGCAGCGTGTGTACAGATTTCTGAGCTGTTGCTCTCACTCAAACGGGAGGGGAGGGAGTGGCAGAAATTTTGGTACAAAAACCAAGAAATAAATAATCCTACAGACTCCATTTTGTCCAGATTTTTCAAATAGAGGCAGGAGATGCACAGTAAGTTTCTAAATGACTCTGTTTTACTGGGAGACTCCCCCGACCATCCTGGTTGCAATTGTTAGTAAGGAGGCACTGTAGCTTTTGAACTTTCTAAAGGAAATGTGGCTGTATTCTCATCCTCATGAAGAATGCGTGAATCGCTCATTCACAAATAATAACTTTTGCAAATAGACTATTTTAAAGTTTGTGGAATACTCAATTACTGATTTTGAATCATGTTATATGGGCAGAGTACTGATGAACAAATAAAAGTGTTGCATTTTTCAAAAAACATTGAGATTTTCAATTTTACAAACTTTGTAAGAAAGATGCTATAGGTATTGCAATTTCTACTTGATGGAAACAGTATCAGAATTATATTAAATAAAATTCATTTATCTGAATGGATACATTTTTCAACTCGCATTAGCCTGAAATATTTGAAAAGAACCATTAACACAATACCCCATCCAGGTAGTTACTACAATTTAAAGTTGTAACAGGAGATACGGTTCAAACACATTTATTTCTTCTACTTTGTTAGACTCATTTTGGGGTTGTTATTTGTTATTTGTTAGTTTTCAAAAATAATCAGTTGCTATTAAAAACTACGTGGAAGATTTTTGGCAGATCATATTTTCAAAACCCAGGAGCTGGTAGGAAAATAGCCTGACTATTTTAGTATTGAAAGAGAAGGTTACTGGTGCCTAAATGTAACTGAAATAGAGTATACAATATAATACAAACTAGATATATATATATATAAATAAGCAGCCACAACATTCATTTTTTGAATGAAAAACGTAGCTTCGATGATGTTAAAAAAAAAAACCCTCCCCCAAGTAGACCTATTTTAAGGATCTTAATTATTTTACTTAACAAAACTTACTATGTATCAGGCATTATTCTAAGGAACTTAGAAATATTAACTCATTGAAGCATCATCGTAGCCCTATCAGGTGGGTGCTGTCATTGTTCCCATTTTATATAAGAGGAAAATGGGGCCACCGGGGACACGGTAATTTGTCCCAGGCGGATGGCCCCTGAGTGGCACTGGGACACATCCAGGTGGGCTGGCCCCAGGCCCCGCTCCTGGCCTCTCCCACAGCTACCTCTACTTCTGACACACCTGTTCTGAACACATTGCTATCTAGGCTGCTAGATCTCAAATTTACAACAATGAAAAAAACCCCATAAAATGCACTATTTCTTGCAAGATAAGTAAAAGTAGGATCAAGACAATGATTGGCTGCATCTCCAGGTAACAAATCTCAGCACACATGTCGATTTCAGTGAGCTAAATAACTCTCTGCATGATGTGGCACAGGAAATTTTCTAATAAAATTGATGAAATTAAAATTCCATTTAATTCTTCTGTATGTCCTAGAGACCTAAGAAACATTTCTCAAATGTGTATTTTAAGGATCTCCACAAAGTGAAGTAGAAAATTGAGGCATAAAACCTATTATTCTGAATAGATTTGTGACCTTGGGAGAGCTGTTTCCCCAGTCTGTGCCTCAGTGTCCTTATGTCTAAATCTCTAAGTTCCAGTCTATCGGTACAATATTTTGTGATTCTATAACTTTCAAAATTTCAGACAACAGCAACAATAAACCAAGTGGTACACACACAAACAGCTTATGGAGCTGGTAGACTACAATTTGAATATGACTTGTCTTTGGGATTCAGTCACCCGAGTCTGACACCTTTTGTCCCCTCCTCACATCCCCTCAGCCCACCTTTTCCTAAAGCGATTGCTGTTGGTCAGCAGCTTCACACCTGGGCAGCCCACACCTCCCACGTCTTGTGTTTTGCAACAAGGCATCTGCGACACCAGAGTTGGTCTTGCACGTGCATAGACCTAGCAGGGTGAGGGACCCGACAACTCATGGGCTCACGCTGGATCAATGAGCCATGGGATGCAGTGGACACCTGTGCTTCTCTTCTGTTTCCTGGCAAATGATTTTGAGGTGGATTCGATACACCCCTTGAGAGGATCCTGGCTGGAGGAGAACCCCGGGTACCCACAGTGGTGACCAGCTGGACAATGTATGCTTATGTTGGGGCTCAAGACATATCACCCCAAAATATGACTATAGAAGACCAGAATATGCTGCCCCAAACACTCCTCTTTGGCATATTGATTATTTTGAACTGGTTATTTTGAGGAACTGAAGACAAAGGAGTAGCTCTGAAAAGTTTCTCTTTTGTAAAGGACATCTACATCTATAAAGGGAATTTTTGTTAGTAAGGGTGTCTGTACCAGTAGGCAGCTGCTTCACGATGACTTTTTATTATGTGAGAGAATTTTATCTGCATAACCAGACAACAACCTTCAGTCACCCTGCATTTCCTGCGCTCACCCTTCCATAATTTGCCTCCACTGCCCCCAGAACCCTCAAGCCTCTATTCCTTTCTGTAGCACAGGATGACATGCAAGCTTCAATCAACTGGCCACGTCTTTGACTCTCACATTTTTGTGTTTTTCCCCTGTTAATCTGTCTTTTGTCAATTTAATTGTAGCCCAGCCAAACAACCAAAAGAGTAGAAAGAAACAATGTTTTCCTTCCCTACACCCGTATTAATTTTTTCCTTCATTCTGTTTTATTCTTTTCATTCCCTCTTCCTATTTCCTGGTTCTACGCTCCCAAACACACTTTGCACGCAACCTCTTATCTGCGTACAAGCTCTTATCTCAGACTCTTTCTTGGGAGAATCCTGGCTAAAACATTCCTTAAAAAAAATTGCAATATGACTTTGTTAATAGGTGTACGGTGTTCAGAACTAGGGAGGTGATAGTAACTTCCTTCATAAACTGGTCAGTCCTCGTTGTAAAACTCTTGAGCTTAGTATCTGCCACGTGTGAAGAAGGCCTTGACAGGCAGAATTGGCCAAGAAGGAAGCAGCCAGAATTCAGAAAAACTTAAAGCTGTGTTGTGGAACCTACCAGGTTGAGTCTGCAGACTAATTGTCACCAGAGAACAAATTAATATTTATATCATTAAGTATTAGAAGAATTTTTCAATGGTCAATGGGTGGAAGCAATTTTAGAAGAATTTTTTTTAACAGTGAGAAACTGAAAGCAAGCAAGCAAGCAAGCTTGCTTTGGCAGGTAGCATGTTTCTCAGTTGGAAAAAATTAAACAGCTGTTGGCAGAGAGTTCACAAAGGGAACTCTTTCTGATGGGCTGAACTTAACACTGAGGATAAAGTATGTAGTAGCTTTAATTTAAAACCTGACTTTGCTGATGTAAATCTGGCCCGTTCTGTAACATTCTTTCACAGAACATACATGAAGTTTGTAACATTGTCAGAAATTGAGAAACAAAATGAGAAAAATTTTGACCATGAAACAAAATGAGAACAACTAAATTAATTTCTGAATAAGCTACATTTGAACTTGGAACAAATAGCAGAGGTGGCAAGAATGGTCAAACTCAATTCGTTAATGAGTAGAATTATGGATTTGAAGAAGTTAGTTGCCAAGTACTAGACTAGAACTGAGTGAGACTCACCTGCCTGTAGCTGGTAGAGATCCAAATAGAATTCTAGAAGATAGAGGGGATATTTTAAGAATTAAAAGGGCAGGAAGGGGCTCTGAAATCCACCTTCTGACTTTCAACTTCCTCTCATGCTTGCAGGTTACAAGCAGCACTGCATTGTGAGTAGATGAGAAAAGAGACTTAGCTCTAAAACCCTGCCTATAACTTAATTGATGGTGGCCTTTCACTAAGCTGAAGTTTATTTTGCCTTCCTGTTAAAATAAATGTGATAACACTACCTTAAAAATAAAAGTATTTCTAATGTAAACACTGTTTAATTAGGCACAGTACAGCCTTGGAAAAATGTAATAAGCAGGAAAGTGATATTGATTTTTTACTATCACCTTAATTGCTGATTCCGATGTGGTAAAACTGAAGCAATCTTCCAGTTGCAATGTCTAATGAATTCCAAAATCAAACAAGATCTTGCTAATTACTGAGTTAATGAGGAAAAGTTCACAGAGTTACGTTCATAATTACATGTTTCAAAGCATCTTGAAGCAAAATAAGGTCCCAATTTGTGGCTCTATGCTATATACTTGGCCTTTCTTCCTTCAGAATGTATCAAGGAAGTACGTTGTTTGTGTCACACACTATTAATATTGTACCATTTAGGCAACGTGATTCTTTAGCAAATTAAGAGACTTACTACAAATAATGCAAAGCAGAAAACTGAGATCATCATTACCTGGGTAAAACATGTCTAAAGGAAGAAAAATATGACATTTAATGAACAAAATGGAATTAAAAGCCACTGAGCATTTATTTTTCCCCCATCCATGCTCCTTACATGTACACAGAAGAATATGAGGGCACAGGGGATTTGAGGGTCCGCTATCCCTATTGCTCCCTTTCCTGCATTTTCTTTCGGTTGTGCCTGTGAGAATGGGGAACACACTACACCTCATCCAAAAAGCTTAGGGTTTTTTTTTCTTCTTAAGCAAAAACTCACCCACAATCTGGAATGGTTTAACACCCCTCCTTGGTGTTATTTGGGTATTTCTCAGAAATGCTAATGAACAATTCGCTCTGGCACTTTAGACAAACACAATCTGGTGGTATTATTGGGACGTTATTCACACTTGCTAATGATTGACTCTCTCTGGCTTTTGTGTGCCCAGAGCCAACCCCTGATGTGATTGGGAGCCTGAAAAGCAAATAACTAGCTTATCTCAGGTGAAACTTGCAAGTTTGTCAGCTTGAGCTTTAAACTGGTGGCTGCTTAGGCACTATCTACTCAGCACAGGACTTTGCTAACTGGCACCAAACAAACTTCAGCCACCACCATCAGCACCACCACCTTGATTGTGTGCAAGCACTGACCAGGCGTTCGTTCACTTGTGTATAGTGCCGTGTTAAATACATCACCAGCTTAGGTAAACAGACACAGTCATTGACGTGGCGGCAGAGATAAACACACTGCTGGCTAAACATAAATACGCCTGGCTCACTCTGGTGCCGGTGTTCTGCAGACAGAGGAACAGGAACATCGTTCCTTCTTCATTGAGCACCTGATGCCAGTTTCTACCTGATTTTTGTCTTTTTAAAGAAAAGGACAACAAGCAAGTATACTTCTTCCCTCTCCTCTGTTTTCTAGATGAAGAATTTGGGTTTTATCCATTGTATTTAGTTAATTCCAAAGACCTCATGCTCTGACACCACAGTTTTACCTCCATAAACCCAGAAGCCAATGACTATATAAGGTTTATATGAGGGTAAATTTGTTTTATCACTAGTTTTGCTGTAAAGGCTGCACTATCCCAACCTTTTTACTTTTTCAGAGCAACACCACCTCCCCACTCCCTCCTAACCCTGTGCTTTTATTTTTCCCCTTTGGGGGAAAGTGAACCTTGCAGACATTTTACCTCAATGGTACTTTTGTGCTTTGGGCATTTGTTGCCAGGAAATTATTCTGAATTATTCTGGTGAAATTTCAGCTCTGGAAGGGTCAGTGGATCCTGCCCTCCTCTGCCATGGTGGGGGTGGGGGTGGAGGGCTCAGTGTTCTCAGATGTAGGGGAACCAGCAGGGGGTTAATCCCCTCTACAAACATTGTATCCTCTCCTGACCTATGTATGCACTGGAATCAAGGGTAAGAAGTTTCTTTTGAAGCTTTCCTTTCCTTCTTTATTTGTGTACCTCGGCATATAGGCTAACCTGGGCTCTGCGATGAGGGATTTCAGTCTGGCCAACTGGGAAGGGAAGATGCTCTGTCATTCATTTTAGTACCAGCCCTCCCTAGACAACATGGGAGTGTCAGTTGTATGTGAGTTTACAAGGGCCTGAAATCTGGAATTATATGTCCCTATACATCTCCCTTTTTTTTCCAGTTAAAAAAAGGCCACTTTAAATAAGGTCAATATCTGGCCAAAATTATATTAAATTATATTAATTAAAATATTAAATAATAGTTTGACAGGTGACTAGTGGACCTGTGGACAGGTGACTAATATCAAGTATATTAGAATGTTAAATTATTGAATCCTTTTTTATTTTATCACAGATAGCACTTAAACTAGAGCAATGGGAGTAAAAACCTCACAGCATTTCAAGTTTAATAAATCTGGTTATCAGTGGAATGGCCATTATAAAACATTTCAAAGCAGATCAGTAAATTCCACTGGCTACTCATTTCCCAAAGTTTGTTCACAACACTTTGAACTGAAGAAAAGGTGCTTTACCCCCAAAGCCATTTGCTTTTCTATATATTAGTACAATTTACTTGTGACATTCAAGTATTCATATAATACAAACTCTGTAGCAATTCATCTATTGTTTGCAAGCCATAAACAGTTTGACAGCAACTTTTGTGGCACTGGGTATGTGAAGTGTATTTGTGGAATAGGAGTCATTTACTATTGTTTAAAATGTAGTATAAAGTTACACAAATTTTAATGTCTTCACAGTGCGTTTTGGTAATTTGAATACACTGTTAAAACACAGCAAGTATATTATGATGGATGTCAACCATTTTTCATCAACTCAGATGAGGAAACTGTAGCCCAGGAAGTTTAGGCAAGTTACTCCATTCAGAGAAAGAAGAGTGCCACCCTGTCACAAAAGAAATTTAGACAACTCTATTCCAGAGTAAAACAGACCACCGACCCTTATAAAACTTTGCTGAGCCCCGGTGTTAAAAAACATTTAGAGCAAATAGCAATAATATAATACTCTATTCTTTCAGAATATTCTCCAGAGCTTTTCTTTACTAAGGAAAAGAGGTAACAATATTTTGCATTTTTATGATAGCTCCTAAGTCCTTTATGAATGCTACTCATCTCATTTTGCAGGTGAAACAGCAGAAATTCAGAGAATGGTGTTTACTGAAGTTTTTGCAACATATAAAGTGAGGATACGCAGCAGCCACTCTCATAGTTAGTTATGGTTAAAGGGGGTTGCTGATTTTCTTTAGGTTGCAGTTTCAAGTAAAGGCATTTGCTGGTGGTGTGAAGTCACTTAAGAATAGTAGAACTGAAGGGATTCTAGTTTTGCCCCTTTCAATAGAGACCATGGGAAGCTTCTCAGACTATGTAATATCAAGTGGCACCCAAGTAAGCAGTCTCGGTCAAGTAATAGAAGAAATGAGGGCGTGGGTAGCCCTTAAACTCCCCTGCAGAATCGAATATACACATGGACTCTTTTATGTTATGTTCCGAATGCTGGTTCACCTCAAAATACAAATATTTAGACTGAAGAAATACATTAAATACTAAACGGACTATTATATATTACAGCTCTTTCCAGTACAGTTTTATATTCTAAGCACCCAACGCCTAATGAGATTCTCTCAGTCCAGGTCCAAAGGGTCATAAAGATGGATCTTTAGGGTCACAGGGGCTGGATTTTAAATTGCTCTGCATCCTGGAAATAACTCGAACGTATTTGTTTTCGCATAGAATTCCTTCCTTCAATATTTTCCAAATGAAGACATGTTCATTTGACTAACTTGTCACAAAACAGTTACAGAACTTATCCTTAGAAAAGTATTTAACTTTCAAGGGATGTTATTCAAGCACTTCTAGAAGGTAATTGTGAATGTTCTGAAATAATCCAAATGTAAACCTGTTTAAAAGAAATACGGTGTACATAGGCTAAGGTAGAAAACCTCTTCCACTTGAGGAAAACACTCGTTGAAATGCATTCCAGCCCGGATGTTCACTGAGGCACCTTCCTTCCAGTTCTGCCTAGTGTTGAGCCTATGCAGATGCTTCAAGAGGCTCTAAAATGATTTTGTCATCTAATCTCTTGAGTAATCAGTCCCTGCTGGAACTCCTGGTCTGGTAACACAATAGGAATATTGGAATCGAATGGCAGCATATCCCTGAGGCACCGCGTGGATACTAGGAGGGTGCCCATGTCAGCCCTAAAATACATCCTGCTCATCTTTTTAAAACAAATAGATATTAGAGTTGTTTTTCTTTTTTTTTCTTTCTTTTTCTTCCTTCCCTTCCTCTCCTTCTCTTTATCCTCCTCCTCCTCCTTCTTCTTTCTCTGTCTCTGTATTTCTCTTTCCCAGACTCCCCTTCACCTCTCTCTCCATCCAGTTTTGATATTTTTGTGTGTTTGGTTCACTTCCTTCCAATAAGCTCCAATAATGTGAGAGAGAGAAAAGGTTAGTGGTTGTTCTTGTGTGAGGTTTTTTCCCCTCCCCTTTCCCCCCCCTCTTTTAGGCCATTCTTTCCCCACCCCCCAATCCCCTGCCCCAGGAGACAGAAGAGGCAGGAGAGAGACAGAGAGAGAGAGAGAGAGAAGATTAAGATGTAAGTTGGCAGGATAAGCCTGTGGCCGGTTTTCTTACCGCTCTGAATGAGGGGTACAGGGATGTAAAGGCAGCGGCTCTCTTGGAGCCAGCTCCAGGCCGAGGGGAGCTCTTGGACTGCGTGCCGCTCCAAGAAAGAGTGCTTCATTAATCACACATTAACTATGCGCACGGAGGAGAAGGTAGAAGATAAAAAAATGCAGATATTCCTGCAGCCCAGTAGAATGAGAACTGCTCTTGATCCTGTCGTAAGAACATTTTAAGTCAAAGGGGCTTCATGGGAGCCAGAGTTTTGTGGTTGAGCGCTATGGTGTGGTCTTTTAATCATTAAACCCTTCTATAGTGGTAAAATGAACATCCATTGTCATGACCACACCAGTGAAGCCGTCCAACCTGGCAAAAAGGGAGGGCTGTGCTATGAGGGGGAGGGTACTAAAAGAAGGGGACAGCTAGCTGCCCTGTGGAATTTGGAAGGTAACAACAGACACGCATCACGAAGAAAGGCAGCTCTGGTTAGTTTGTTCCAATTGCTTTTCACTGCGACACTCTTCTTACAAGCCAAACGTGCCCTGGCAGAATGAACATTAGTGTTTTACAGACGGCTGGTTCCCTTCTTTTGTTTCCACACAGTGCTTTACTGGCTCGGTTTAATTTTTACTGTTCTTTAAGTGCAGGTTACTTAGGAAGGCTGATTGGAAATGGTATTTTATCCTTAATCACTTTTCTACAGCTGCGGTAGAGCCATTAGCATTGCCAGAAGAAAGGAATTGCGTTTTCCCCCTCTCCTGCCATTGGCCTAACTATACAGTCTGTGCCAGGGAGTGAGATTTATGGAAGAAATTGCCTCTAACTCCACTCCTGGAAAGGAGCCTGCACTTTAGCTGGCCTCAAAATCAGAGGCTCTCAACCACTTTTTTTCCCCCCTGAACATTTCCTATGATTTCTAAGTTCCACCATTCTTTTCTTCTACAGTTTGCTGTTAAGAAAGAGAAAAACTAGATCTTTTGATATGGTTTTTCTTTTTCTTTTTATTGTGCTAAAATATATATGGCATAAAATTTACTACCATTTTAACCATTTTTAAGTGTACAGTTCAGTGGCATTAAATACATTCACATCATTGCACAACTATCACCACCATCCATCCCAGAACTTTTTCATCTTCCCCAATTGAAACTTTATCTCCATTAAACGACTTCCCATTCCCCCCTCCCTGCAGCCCCTGGCAGACACCATTCTACTTTCTGTATCTATTGTAGGGGCAGAAATGTGTGATACTTTTCTTCCCCTATCATAAGGGTCATAGACGACACTCTATAACAAAAGACAGGTTAACAAGAGAAAAGCATAACAGATTTATTTAATCAAAGTTTTATATGATATGGCAGCCTTCAGAAATGAAGACCCAAAGATCCAAGGAAAACTGTATTTTTATGCTTAGGTTCAATGAAAAATGAACAACCCTGTAGAAATGTGATTGAACAAAAGTGTGTGATCTAATGGTAATAGAGTGAGGGTGAAAACCCAGCAAAACCTCTCTGTTCAGATTCTTCTGGGCTGCTGCATGAAACATGCCTTCCTCCTAGATATTGGTCTGAACCCCTCTGAATGAAGGTCCTCAAGGGAGAAGGGAGAGAGTTCCTTTCTAGGTTTCATGGCTTGCTTGGAGAGGGGAGTTCTAGTTTCTGTGGTCCACCCCGGGAAAGAGGAATTCTGATTTCTATGGCTAGCTTTGGGGAGAGAACGAGAGGAGGGAGACAGGAGGATGGGAGATGGTCAGACTTTGCTTCTGTGGCCTTCCAGTCTCCTTTGGTACAAAGCACTCAGCATGCTAAGGTGCCATCTTTGGGGCATCATGTTCTGAGCCCCAATACTATAAATTTCACTACTCTAGGTACTTCACATAAGTGAAGTCATACAATATTTATCCTTCTGTGACTGGATTATTTCACTTAGCATAATGTCCTCAAGGTCACCCATGTTGTAGCATGTGTCAGAATTTCCTTCCTTTGTAAGGCTGAAAATACTCCATTGTACAATATGTATATACCACATTTTGTTTATACAGTCATCTATAGATGGACACTAGAGTTATTTCCATCTTTTGAAGGTGAATAATGCTGCTTGGGACATGGATGTACAAATATCTCTTTGAGTTCTTGTTTTCAATTCTTTCAGGTATATACCCAGAGGGGAAATTTCTAGATCAGATGGTAATTCTGCTTAATCTTTTGAGAAACCAAAATACTGTTTTTCACATTGGTCCCACCATTTTGCAATCCCGTCAGCAATGCAGAAGGGTTCCAATTTTTCCTTATCCTTGCCAACACTTTTTTTTATGATAACCATCCTAATGGGTGTGAGTGGTATCTCATTGTGATTTGAATATGCATTGAATATGCATATGTGTCTTCTTAAGAGAAATGTCTATTCAAGTCCTTTGCCCATTTTTGAATTGGCTTGTTTTTCTTCTGTTAAATTATAGGAGTTCTTTATATATTCTTGATATTAACCCCTTGTAGGATAAATGACTTGCAAATATTTTCTCCGATTCTGTGGGTTGCCTTTTCACCTGTTGATATTGTCTTATGATGCACAAAGATTTTAATTTTGATGAAATCCAACTTATTTTTTCTTTTCTTGACTGTGTTTTTGGTGTCATGGCTAAGAAATCATTGCCAAATCCGAGGTTATTCGTAAAGCTTTTCTCTTACATTTTCTTTTAAGAGTTTTATAGTTTTAGCTCTTACATTTAGATCTTTGATCTTTTTTGAGTTAATTTTTGTGTATGGTGTAAGGCAGCGGTACTCAACCTTTTTGGCACCAGGGATCAGTTTCATAGAAGATAATTTTTCCACAGACAGGGATGGGGGAGAGGCGGAGCTCAGGCAGTGATGCCAGTGGCTGTAAATATGTGCTCACTAACACGCTGCTCACCTCCTGCTGTGTGGCCCCATTTCCTAAATTTCATGGAAGACAATTCCATGGACTGGGGTGGGGGACAAGGAGGAGCTGGGACAGCCCAGTCTCTAACCGGCCACCAACAGGCCTATGTTAGGGACTGCAGGTGTATGGTAAGGGTCCAACTTTATTTATTTATTTATTTTTTGCATGTGGATGGCCAGTTTTTTCCAACATCATCTTTGAGCAGACTGTCCTTTTCCTGTTGAATGATCTCGGCACCCTTGTTAAAAATTATTGGACCCTATATACAAGGATTTATTTTTGGGATCTCTATTCTGTTACACTGGTTTGTATGTCTGTCTTTAAGCCAGTACCACACTGTTTTGATACTGACAGCTTTGTAGTAAGTTTTGAAATCAGGAAATGTGATTTTTCCAACTTTCTTCCAACTCCAACTTTGTTTTTTTTTTTCCAAGGTTATTTTTGCTGTTTGGGGTCCCTTGAGATTCCATATGAATTTTAGGATGAATTTTTTTATTGTTTTGCAAAATCATCATTGGAATTTTGATAGGGATTATATCGAATCTAGATCACTTTGGGTAGTAGTGACATCTTAATAATATTAAGTCTTTCAATCCATGAACATGGGATGTCTTTCAATATATTGATGTCTATTTTCTGTTAGCAACATTTTTAGTTTTCAAGTTGTACAAGTCTCACCTCCTTAGTTAAATTTATTCCTAAGTATTTTATTTTTTATGCTAATGTAAATGGAATTTTCTTAATCTTCTTTTCAGATTGTTCATCTAACATAGTTTTCAATCAAGAAAAATATAGGACTTTTACTGAATTTTCACCCAAATCTCATCCCAAAGAGAGCAGTATGTTGAAGAGAGTATAAAGAGGCTGACCAGAAACTACTCCCCAGCCCCTGCTGTCCCAGCCTAGAAATGCGGATCCTATTACCTCAGCTTGATCATGCCTTGCTCCTGATGGCAGGAAGCAACTAATGGAAATAGAAAGTCTGACAGAATTTTTTTTAAGTGTGATAATATTAAGATTATTATATCAGATTAATTTAAGATATATCGGATAATATGAAGATTGTTATATCAGAAAGTTTGTACTTAATAGGTTAAAAATGCAACATTAATTTGAAAATGAAACATTCTGAAGTTAGGAAATTTTTGAGTCAAGTTTTGAAAGAACACTAATTTGTCTACCAAAGTTTTTAGTGAATGCTAATATAGCCTTGTAAATAAGTATAAAAATTAGCTCATCTACTTTGTACTTCCATTTGAAAAACTAATAGTAAAACGAATGGCATCTTTTTTTCTAGGTTTTTTGGGGAGGGTGTCATATACTTTATGTAGATTTTATACCCCACACCAAGGAAAGAGTTCCTTCCTTGTAAGGAAATCGGAGCATTTCGTGACATGCGCAATAAGGATAAGTGTGTGATGTGTGTGTGTTTCGCGGAGAGATATTTTTTCCTATTTTGTAGGTAGTGATATGTCCTAGTCATACCAATGCCTGCTAAATTTGAGTAAATATTAAATAAAAATTGAAAAAAACAGTCAAGCATCGTTTTTTGTTTGTTTATTGATAATATTTTATGTGTATACATCCTCACACTTTTTTCTTTTATGAGCTAATGTGCTTTCTTTTTAACATTTTTTTACAAGCATTCTTTTTTAAAAAAGGTCATAGAAACAGATTTTTAACAATACTAGGTGCTAAATGTTTTTATAAAATTCTAATTGGATATACATTATCCAAAAGACACAACCTTGTCATCCTACAGTGACACTACAAACAAAAAACAACAACAAAAAACGCCAAAAAACTCAACAAAAACAAAAAAAATAGGTTAATCTCTTTGGTCCAAGAATTAAGTTCCATAAATTACAGAATAATATGAGTCATTTCTTTTTAAGTTTTAATTTGAAAAAAATGTATTAAAGCAAAAATTTGGTTTCACATTAATCCACGGCATACATGACCTTTTGAATAATGTACGCATTTCTAAAGTGTGTTTTAATAGTTTCTTGCTGCCCTAGTAAAGTATCTAGAGGTACTTTATTTCCATCTTTTGGAAAATTATTGTGATATACAATTTAGTTAGAAAGGACACATTAGTGCCATCTTACAGAAAATTAAAATAATAAATACACAAATGATTGTGTATATAAGGTAATCAGGGTTCTATTTAATGTGTTGCCCTACGCAGTGCACAACCTGCACAAGTGTACCAAGATAACTCTATTCTTCGGTTTTTTCTAAGGGCAAAAATCATGACCTCTTTCATTCATTCATGTCCTAAATGTGATCTATTGTCACATCTTGTTGGCTGTTACGTCAAAAAATATCCAGGATCCAAATACATCTTATGCCCTGTATAGCTCCCATCCTGTTCCAAGCCACTGTCATCTAGATTAGGGGTCTGCAAACTATGGCCAGGGCCATGAGAGGGACAAATCTGGCCACGTCCATTTGTTTACATTTTGTCTATGGCTGCTTTCTTGCCACAATGCAAGAGTTGAGTAGTTGCCACAGAGACCATATGGTCTGCATAGCCAAAAATACTTACTAGCTGGCTCTTTAAAGAAAAGGTTTGCTGACCCCTGACCTAGATTATTGCAGTGGTCTCATAAATTTGTCTTCTTTCTTTCACTCCTGCTCCTTCTAGTCCGGTCACAGAGCAGCCAGCGTCAGGTTATGGTACTCCTCTGCTCAACCCTTCCGGTGGCTTCTCTCACTCAGAGTAAAAGGCCAGGCCCTGCACCAGCACCCCTCCCATCACATTCTCTACCGCATTGCCTGACTCCTCCCACCTCATTCTCTACCCTTCTCTCCCTTGCTAACTCTGCTCACCATGGCAGTTCTTGCAAACATGTCAGGTATGCTTCTTCTTCATTTGCTGTTTCCTCCATTGAGAATGCTCTTTCTCAGAGATGTCTACATGACCTAGTCTGTTCCAAAGTCACCTGTGCAGAGAGACCTTTCCTGACCACTCTTCATAAAGTAGCACCCCCCTCTGCCTTCTCTATCCATCTTACAGACTTCACTTTTCTCCACAGCACGTACTCCCAGCTGACTTAAGTTACATTTATCTGTTGGCTTGTTCTCTGTCTCCCGCTATTAGAAGTAAGAGGTGAATACATGGATACATGGATGCCATGTCTGTCTTTTTTCTTTACTTGGCAATCCTTAACATCCATAACTTGCTCCTGATCTTCTACTTTAATTCCTTCTCACCTTATCTGATTGGCAGGCCTGGGTTTTCCTTCTCTGAAGGTTTATTAAATTTTCTTGCATAGAGGAGAAGCCATATGAGCACAGTGTCTTCGTCAGGCCTTAGCCCTTTCTCCCAAGTCATATGGCTCTGAGACAGCGAGGAAGGGGCTGGAAATGAACCTATGTTATTCATTATCCTTGTCTCATCTCTTTCTCTACAATCATCTACTCCCCAGTCCCAAGAAAGGATACAGAAAAGTTAATTTTGAGGCAAGTTCCCTGTTTATAGGATCCACAGGATCCTAACATCTGTTTCCCTCAAATTTTGTCTTTTTTTGACTTCATTACTACTTATTGCCCAAAACAGTGAATAATATTAATCTTCTGCTTTCCTAGCACAAAAATCACCCCAAAATGTTAAACTATTGTGCTTTGCTTTGTTTCGTTTTGTTTTTTCTTTCTCTGAGTGGACCAAGGTGGTTGAGTAGAAGATTCTATACATCTAGCGATTTCTAAACCTTCTTCTTTGGTGGCCTACTTCCTCTTTCCTATCTTTCTCTAAGTTGCAGATCAGTAAGATTTTTTCCAGATTTCAAAAAGTCAGAGCTCTTATCCTTAATTCTTCAATGAATAATGAAATTTGTTGCTCTTGAGACAGTAACAAGCCTATCAGGGTAGATTTTGGGGAATGTGTATCTCACTATTTCACTGGTTACCAGGACCTTCTTTTGTTTAATTTCTAATGATATATTTTTCTATGGATTTTATCTATTTTTTTGTTGTTGTTCAGATCTCCAAGGATTTTTTGGTTTTGTTTTGTTTTTTGAGACAGAGTCTTGCTCTGTTGCCTGAGCTGGAGAGCAGTAGTCATCATAGCGCACTGCAACCTGCACTCCTGGTCTCCAGTGATCCTCCTGCCTCAGCCTCCCAAGTAGCTGGGACTACAAGTGCATGTCACTGTGCCCAGCTAATTTTTCTATTTTTTTGTAGTGACGGGGTCTCGATCTTACTCAGGCTAGTCTCAAACTCCTGGCTTGATGCAATCCTCCCACCTCAGCCTCCCAAAGTGCTAGGATTACATTTGTGAGCCACAGCCCAGATCATTAAGTTTTTTGACAGAGAGATGTTTGAGATCTGGTTCACTCTGCCTTCCTAATCCCAAGTTAGGGCATCTTTTTGAATTGAGTATTTACAGTATTTTTTTTTCATTTTTACTTTTACATGTTACTTGTGTGTATTGTACATAAACCTATTGCATTATAAGCTCTTGAGGGCAAAAACTCATCTTATGCACTTTTATGTTCCTTGTGATGTCCAGCACATTGTTTTGGACATGGTGCTAATTTAAAAATATTTATTGAATAAATGGATGGTTCACATGTTTGTATGTTCAATTTACTCAATAAAGATGTTCCTGTAGTAGGATCCCAATATCCCAATACTGTAACTTATTGTATATTTTGTCCTATAGAAAAGAATAGCATCACTTACACTTTGTTTTATATCTCACTAATACGCTTAAATGTAATTTTTAAATGTAGGAGAAGGAAAGTAAAAAGTAAACTAGTGTCTGAAAGGTGGGCAGTTTTGGGGACTGAGACCTCACCCTGTGGCATCTGACACTATCTCTAGGTAGGTAGTGTCAGGATTGAGTTGGAGGATGCCCAGGTGATGTCCACTGCAGAACTTATTGCTCACTTGGTGTTGGGGAGAAATCTGCCCCCCACGTTTGGTCACAGAAGTCTTCTTCTGAGTTGATGATTGTTGTGTGAAAACAGAGGAAAAATATGGTTTGAGAGTTTTTCCAAAATAGTATTTGTCCGGGTTGTAAAGGGTCAAAACACTGAATGTTCAAGTCCCCAGCTGACATTTATAAAACCAGAAAATTTCCAATTAAAAGTTTGCAATGACCATTTGGAGTAAAAGTTTATGTCCTTGCAGACGCACATGTCACTCTAAATGACCTGCCCTCTCTCACTTCCCACTGCACTGCCCTGGCATCCTTGTAGCTCTTTAACCCTGACAGGCCCTGCTCCTGCCCCAGGTCTTGCTCTCACAGGTCCCTCGTCAACTGCTCCATGTCCCAAATCACAGCTTTTCCTCTGAAGTTCCCCCACACACTGTCCCTAGCCCCATGACACCCCTCACTTCTTTCCATAGCTCTTATCACTTTCTCATAGACCATATAGTTTAAATATAAAAATTATTATGTTTTTTTTATCTGTTTTTGGTTCTAGAATATCAGTTCCTTGAGGGTAGAAATCATTCTTTGTTTTGATCGTTGATATTCCCAAGTGCCAGTGCTGGATACTTAGCACGCATTTAATAAATATTTGTTGAATGAATAGATGAACAAATAAATGAATGAAAAAGCAGATATCTTATTTCATAGAATCGAAGATGCTGTTTTGAGTTCAGACCAATCTGAAAGTTACTCTTATAAGCAGAAACCTAGCCAAACGCTGGGAGCATTTCTCCGTCTTTTCTACTGCTTCTCTGCTGTGTTTGAAGTGCTAAGCACTCCCTCCCTTTGAAACCGGCTCTTCTCATGCTGCTCTAATTATCCTCTCTCTTTCTCCCTGAGCACTTTTCCTTGCCTATCCCTCAATATTTGTATTCCCCAGAGATGCGTCCCCAACTGCAGCATCTTCACTCTTCTCATGGACACATTCTCCTTCAGTTATTGCAATCACAAGGTCATGAATTCAGCTACTCCAAATAGGCGCCAGTGAAATATTAACTTTTTTCTCCACTCCAGACCTTTCTCCTGAACTTTTAATTCATGTACCCAGCAGCCTGACTGGCATCTCTAACTGTATATTATACTGTACATAACTGTATATAGGCACCTCAAAACTCACCATGGCCAAAACTGAACCCTTCATTTCCCCCTAAGTTCCTCTCCCGTCCTTCTCTCGGTCACGCCACCACCTGCGGATCACCCAAGGAAGTGACACCCAAGAAAGATCAGAGTGGGATAAAAAATGTGGAGATGCACTTAAGAAGGTCAGGAGAACTTGAGGAGTAAGAATGGGAGAGAAATTTTGACAGACTGATGATCACAGAATTGGTTAGCCACAGAATTGCTTAAAGCTTTTCAACTTCTCCTAGTGGGAAAGAAATAAGGAACGAGTATCAGAAACCTTCTGCAATGACTAAAATGTGTTGCCTATTCTGTATGTTCAGCCCTGACCGGTGAAGCTCAGCTCAGCTGGAGAAGACCCCTTAGCCACACTGAGGGGTGTTACTTTCAGCTAATAACTGCTCATCTCACAGGAGCCTTGAATGTAGCCTGGCGGTTCTGTTTTCTTTAGTCAATTCACTATTCAGCTTTCCTAGACCATTATTACGTACTTTCTCTACTGTCCTCAGATCTACATTTTCTTCTCATCCTCATGCCCAGCTTTCTTCACTGACATAAAATGAAGCATTCAAAAAAGGCTGAAAAGCTCTCTCCGTGACACCTACCTATTTCCAGCCCACGTGCTCTGCTGTGCCTCCTGTAACTGAGGGTAAGTTCTCTGTGCTCCACGCTGAGACCAACCCTTCCACACGGGCACAGGATCTCATCTGCTTTTACCTGCTTGGGATGTCACTCCTGCCATCCTCTGCCCTCTTTCTTCATCCTCTCTACTGAATCACACTGTGATGAGCAAATATGTTATTAAGTCTCCTTTCTTTAAAAAAAAAAAAAAATCCTCTTTGACTCACACTCCCTCCTTCAGTTACTACCTTTTTTTTCCCCTTTACAGCAAAAATCCTTGAAAGAGTGGTCTGTCATTGCTATCTTCTCTCTCCTCCCACAGCATTGTCTCTCTTGAATATATTGCATCAAGATTTGGTCCTTGAACTTCACCAAGACTACTGTTATCGATGGCACAATGCCTTTTACATTGCTAAATCCAAAGATCTATTCTTAATCTTACCTTTTCTGGCTTCATAAGCTACCTTTGCCCAAGATGATCACCCTCTCTTCATTGAATACATTCTGTACTTGGCTTCCAGGATACCATACTCTCCTAATTTTCCTCCTACCTCACTGCTTGCTCCTTCTCAGATCATTTTCCTGGTTCCTGTTCACCATTCCTACGTCTAGCAGTACCCTGGAGTCATTCCTTGGACTATTCCTTCAGCCTATCAAAGTGTCTTCCCTTAGTGATCTCAGCCACTTCATGGCCCCTCAGCTACAGAGCTGTAGTACATCCAGCTGCCTATTTGATATCTCCCCCTGGATATGTAATAGACATACAAATTTAATATGCCCCAAATGCACCTCTTGAATTTAACCCAAAACCTGCTCCTTCTTCAATTGTCCCATTCTCAATTAGGGGAATTCTATTTCTCAAATCATGGGAACTTTATTCCTCTGGTTACTTATGAAAAACTTGGAGTCATCATTGATTCCTCTCTTCCCACACCCAGTTCATTTGCAAATCAAGGAAGCTCTACTTCAGTACATTTGAAATGTGACCACTTTATATTATTCCCCTCTTACCACCCTGGTGCAAGCCACCATCTTTCTCCTGGACTGTTTATCCTCAACATACTATCACAGTGAACCCGTTAAAATATAACTAATGAGCTTTCTCCAGCCACAATTAATACCATAATATGTATGTTTCTCTTTATATAGATTGTATTTTAATAAAGAGATTTTAAAAGCCCTTCATTGGCTTTCTATCTGATTCAGAATTAAAAATAGTTTCTCTACAATCTGACCTATCTCTCCTCCACCACATCACATCTCTGAACTTACCTCCTGCTGCATTTGCCCTCATCCACTCAGCTTCAGCCACACTGGCCTCCTTGCTCCTATATTGTACGAAGCCACTTCTGCCTTGGGGTCTTTGGACTGGCAGTTCTCTCTGCCCAGAGTTCTTTTCTCCCACATACCTGCATTGTTGAATTTCTTACTCTCATCTCACTCAGATCTTTGTT
>NW_012156173.1:7245977-7247926 GCF_000956105.1 Propithecus coquereli
AAAAAAGAAAAGAAAAAAAGGAAAAGAAGAGGAAAAGAAAAACACACACATACACACACAAAATGACCCCTTTACTCCTCCTGGAGGCAGAGGCACGTCCTTTGGCACCATGTGTGGGTAGGGGTCGAGTCGCCTGGCGGAGGGGCTGGTTATGTCGTCTGGGATCACAACTATACAAAAAATTTAAAAGAAAAAAAAAATGGCCCCTTTACTCAGCCTAGTGGCAGAGGCCGGCCCTTTAGCGCGGTGTGTTGGGGCAGAGGTCGAATCGCCGGGCAGGGGGGGACTTATGTGTCCCGGATCACAGTTCTATAAGCAGTCTCCCTCAGTTCACTCTCAGTTCCCCGTCACTTTGCGGACAGCGCCAGCTACTGAGTGGAACAGGGCCGCCGGAGACCGCCTGGAAACTCGGCCGCATTATGGCTCTTTCTCTCTTTTCTGCCCTTTCGGAGGCGGGGCTTGAGTCTGCGGCTGCGACACACTCCGCAGATTCGGGAGAAAAAGTGGCTGCGCACCACTCCTCGCAGGGCGCGACCAGCTCTGCCGCAGAGGCAGCGGCTATGACTCAGGTGGACACCCGGGCAACAAGTCCCCGCAGTCGCAGGCTTTGGGGTCCCAGAATTGCAGCTGCCCACCCCCTGCTAGTCAGCGCTGAAGCCGACTGCACCGGGAGAGCATCCGGAGCCGGGGTCCGCAGTTGCCAACTCCCAGAGCTGCTTCCCAGGGCCGCCCGCCGAACTTGCTGCCTGGTCTACACACGGCGACTCTGGACCAATCCGTGGGAGAACTCTGTGCTGTGTCCCTCCCAGCACCAGCCGAACTTTCAGCGATTTCCGCGGGTAGAGCCTCTTTTATGGAGTTCCCCTCCCCTGATCTAGTCCTGGCGGTCCCCTGTGGCAAGAAGCGGCGTCCAAACTCTCCCCTGTGGGCTCGGGCGGCCTCCGATCTGGGGAGCGCGCGCTCGGGCCGGTCCCTCCCCTCCGATGCCGACCCAGCGCCGAGCTCCACTGCGTTCGAAATGGACCCCGCGCCTGTCTCGGCTCCCCACCGCTTGTCGGTCTGTGCTACCACCTCGCACCGACCTCCGGCACTTCCCTGCCTGCGTGGGAGTGGGGTTTGGTAAAGGAAGAGTTGTCTTCCTGTGAGTCAGATCTCACTGCCCAGGCGAGCCCGCCGCCGGGTGCGGCCGTCCCGCGCTGGACTTCCCCTTTGTCCCAACTCTCTGGTAATTTGCGAGCGCTTATCCAGCTAACCTTATTCTATCCGCGGGACTGCTTGTCCCTCGCTGCTTCTCTGTAGATTCACAAAGCTGATCCTGCAGGGGAGCGCCTCACTCGCGTGTGGGTGTCCGTGTTCTTCACCTCCCACTCTGGGAACAGAGAGCCAGGAGGTCACCCCTAATCTGCCATCTTCCCGACCCCCCAGGTTTCCTCATTTATCTGGCTCACGACTATGTCCCCTACTAGCATGTGAGCATGAGGGCAGGTATTTTTGGCTGTCTGCATCACTGCTATATTCTCAGCACCAAATATTCTTAATCATAGCAAATGCTCATTTATATAGTGCTTAATCTTTGCCAGTTTACCAATCACATTTAGGTACCGCTTCAGATTACACACATAAAAAGACAGAGGCGATGTCACCACAAAGGCAGAGACTGGAAAGATGCAGCTACAAGTCCAGGAATGCTGCCAGCCACTCTTTCTTCTTCAAAAATCAGATAAATCACAGCAAATGATGGTGGATTGCTGTGGGTAGTAGCCCTAATTACAGCTGCTATTCTAGATGTGTGTCATCATAGCGACAGATCAACACGGCTTATTGATCTGTTGAATGCATTACTTTTGATTCTATCAGCAGGGAGGATCAAAAGAAGTTGGCCTTTTTCCTGGCAATGACAGCAGTACATATTCACTCTCTCTTTCCAGGGCTATGTTACTTCTCCTGCT
>NW_012156173.1:7247976-7253927 GCF_000956105.1 Propithecus coquereli
CCAGAATTGCAGCTGCCCACCCCCTGCTAGTCAGCGCTGAAGCCGACTGCACCGGGAGAGCATCTGGAGCCGGGGTCCGCGGTTGCCAACTCCCAGAGCTGCTTCCCAGGGCCGCCCGCCGAACTCACTGCCTGGCCTACACACGGCGACTCTGGACCAATCCGCGGGAGAACTCTGTGCTGTGTCCCTCCCAGCACCCGCCGAACTTTCAGCGATTTCCGCGGGTAGAGCCTCTTTTATGGAGTTCCCCTCCCCTGATCTAGTCCTGGTGGTCCCCTGTGGCAAGAAGCGGCGTCCAAACTCTCCCCTGTGGGCTCGGGCGGCCTCCGATCTGGGGAGCGCGCGCTTGGGCCGGTCCCTCCCCTCCGATGCCGACCCAGCGCCGAGCTCCACTGCGTTCGAAATGGACCCCGCGCCTGTCTCGGCTCCCCACCGCTTGTCGGTCTGTGCTACCACCTCGCACCGACCTCCGGCACTTCCCTGCCTGCGTGGGAGTGGGGTTTGGTAAAGGAAGAGTTGTCTTCCTGTGAGTCAGATCTCACTGCCCAGGCGAGCCCGCCGCCGGGTGCGGCCGTCCCGCGCTGGACTTCCCCTTTGTCCCAACTCTCTGGTAATTTGCGAGCGCTTATCCAGCTAACCTTATTCTATCCGCGGGACTGCTTGTCCCTCGCTGCTTCTCTGTAGATTCACAAAGCTGATCCTGCAGGGGAGCGCCTCACTCGCGTGTGGGTGTCCGTGTTCTTCACCTCCCACTCTGGGAACAGAGAGCCAGGAGGTCACCCCTAATCTGCCATCTTCCCGATCCCCCAGGTTTCCTCATTTATCTGGCTCACGACTATGTCCCCTACTAGCATGTGAGCATGAGGGCAGGTATTTTTGGCTGTCTGCGTCACTGCTATATTCTCAGCACCAAATATTCTTAATCATAGCAAATGCTCATTTGTATAGTGCTTAATCTTTGCCAGTTTACCAATCACATTTAGGTACCACTTCAGATTACACACATAAAAAGACAGAGGCGATGTCACCACAAAGGCAGAGACTGGAAAGATGCAGGTACAAGTCCAGGAATGCTGCCAGCCACTCTTTCTTCTTCAAAAATCAGATAAATCACAGCAAATGATGGTGGATTGCTGTGGGTAGTAGCCCCAATTACAGCTGCTATTCCAGATGTGTGTCATCATAGCGACAGATCAACACGGCTTATTGATCTGTTGAATGCATTACTTTTGATTCTATCAGCAGGGAGGATCAAAAGAAGTTGGCCTTTCTCCTGGCAATGACAGCAGTACATATTCACTCTCTCTTTCCAGGGCTATGTTACTTCTCCTGCTTGCCATCATGATGTCATCCTCAGGACCCCAATCTTTCACAGTGCACATAATATTATGCTGATCTTTATACTGATGACATAGTGCCAATTGGACCTTTTGAGAAGGAGTGGTTAATGCCATGGATATCCCAGTAAAGTGTTACAGAATAGAAGATAAATCCAGGGAAGTTACAGGGGCTAAAACGTGATATAATATTTATAGCATTTAGTGTTCCAGGGGTCTTGGATATGCTGGGATAATGCTTCTAATATAGAGGATTAGTAGTTGTACCTTGTATCTCCTACCACTAAAAAAGAAGCATTGTACTTTCTTGTCATAAATCTTTAAATTCTGGAAGCAGAAATCTCATTTTGGGAATATAGTTAGTTCACTTTCAAGTTCCTCATATTTAAGTTGCTTTTTGCAAGAAAAAAAAATTTGACAGTATCTAATGGTAGAACAAATATAGGACATAAATCTTGCTGGTGAGAGTATGAATCACATAGCCAATTTGGAAAGTTTTTGCCATTATTTTGTAATGTTGAAATTTACATACCTTTTGACTTGGCATTTTCTCTCCTAGTAAGGTACTGTGGACACCTGGAAATGTAAACAATGTTTTTAGTACTTTTCATAACAGCAAAGCAAATAGATTACACAAATTAAATGTGGCATATTTATACAATGTAATATTATATAAGTCGAATAGATGATAGTACTGTAACAATATGTATAAATCTGAGCAAAATAACATTGAATGATAAAGTAGCTTTCAGGGGTGACATAGAAAGTTATAAAGTTAAAAAAAAAAACAATATACTTTGTAGGAATACACATAGATGTGATAAGAGTATTAAAATGACCCAAGAAGATTCAGGGTGCTGATTGCTCTGGTCTAAGGAGGTAGGAGGATAGGTTAGAAAAGAACTACATCGGTGGTACATAGAAGTTTTTGACAAAATTCTAGTTCTATGTTGGGTGGTAGGTTCATGGATTTTATTATATTATTCAATAAAAATAAATATATAAATAAAAGAGAGCCTCGCATGGACTAATGACAAGAGCATGTCATGAACCATGTATTGTGATCGTTCCTGTTCTTTATACAATAAAGTCACTTCTTTGGGGTAAGCTACTGTATAGAAATCCTCATTAAAAACTAAATATCTAACCGGAAGATTGATCATTAGGCCATTATTCTTCCTGTAACACAAAAGTGTGTGTATGTTTACATATTCTAGTACAGAGTAGGATACTAAAAGGTTGAGATCTTAGACAAGTAAAGTTTGTAGAGGAAGAAAGAAAGATTCAGAGCTTGGGAGGAACCTGCGAGAAGGTGAAAGAGAGAACTTTTCTGAGGAAGGAGAGGAGGGGAGCATGAGTGTTAGTGAGATTTTAAAAAGCATGCAAGATTACCTTTCCTGTGTTTACAAAATTATTTACACCTTGCTTCTTCCGTGAATGCATTTAGTATTTTAGCTAATTATTTATTTGCTGAATACAAGACTTCCCAATCTAAACAGAGCATAGTCATAAGATTGCAGGGTTTTATTTGAATTATTGAGCAAGTGATAGGACTCTAAATTTGATTTATAACATGTAGGAAAGAAGATAGATGAAAGTCATATATTTCACACAGAAAATATTACCCACGTTTGTTGACAAGAATTTTTTTTGTCTCTGAAAAATGAGGGGAAACATCTATGCATTTCTCTTCTGAATTTTAAGTTATATAATTAGTCCTAAAAATTTTTTTTTAAAAATCCTATTGGGAAAAATTTTCTCTTCAGTTTATGTCTCCATAAAAATTAATATTCTACCCTCAGTGCTGCAGACTTTCTTGTGAGTACTTTCGTCCTTTCTTTTCATGTATTATTCAAAGTTAGGAAATAGATTACTCTCCAATAAGTAGATATTCCAGCAACATGGAGATTTTGTTTTTTCCATATTAAATAAAGAGTGTGATGAACTATGTATAATTTTAAAAGAGCAAAAATCAATCATTCAAAATAAAACAAACAATGTTCCATTGAAACATGCTGTTTTGAAATAGTCTGAGACCATATTCGCTTTAAAGAAGTAAAAATGTCAGTGTAAATTAACACATAGTCTGTGTTTGGATCATGTTTAAAACAGTCATGATTTTATCAAGGCTTTGAGAATTTGGCATCCCTTTGCGGTGAGACTGTGTGGCAAGTATAACGTCCCTCTTAAACCTGCAGGAATTTCCACAAAAGGATGAAATCCCTTCACTTGTTGCACTTTATTCTCTTGTCACAGTTAAAGCAATATTTATTTTCCTCCTCCTTGCTTCTTGCAGGCCTGTAGTAAATCAAAAAAGTAAACTCTCAGGTTCATTGTGTAAGGGGCTTACTTCTAGGCCTCCACAGTTGCCACAGTAACTAATTAGAAATTTGCATCTCTAAGAGAATTATTTAATGCTGATGTGTAAGCCCTTTTATTCTTTGGAGCTTGGCCTTTTGCTAGGAATCTCCTGGTAGATGTTGGGCCTTGAGGTCATACTGTACAAGCTCTGAACGTAGGTGGCCCTGGTTTGCCCTTTTTATCTGGATGATTCATGCCCAGTGAAGAAAATATCTTGCCAGGTCTTTGTTGAATGGTGGGCATCTGAAAGGCGGCACTTGATTCATTTAGGCGCCATTTGTTTTAACCTGTAACTTCTTCCCCATTGCTCATTAGCTAACTCTTGTGTAATTGAGTCATGCATGTTAAACTAGTAGAATTGAGTTATGCCAATCAACCCACTGAGAAAAATGCCTCATTAAAATTGTTGCGAAGCCTAAGAAGACAACATTGCTGAAATGCAAAATGTTTTGCAGACTTGGACGATGCGTGGTAGTAGCAATACGAAAATGAATGTTTTTCTTGGAGAGCTGTTTGTTTTCCAAGGCTTAAACCTGACATTATCCCAGTATAGAAAGAAGAGAGAAGTCCTTGTGTGGTGGAAAGACAGAGACAAAAAGGAAGGGGCTGGGGAATCCTGGGCAACTTGGCAACTTGTGCTGAAACACAGAAGACATTGTACGCATTCAGAGCCGCTATCCTGTGCTACCAGCCTATATGGGAGCTAAGACTGGGGACATAAAGGAGGAAACATGAGTTTAGTCCTTGCCAGTCCCTGACCCACTGCCCCTCCCAAAGTGGTGGAGCCTCTGAGTTCACTGCAGCCAAAGGACAAGATAAACATATGTCTAAAAGGATGACCAAGCTTGAAGTCAAGAATAGATTCAACATACCCATGTTCATTGAAGCATTATTCACAATAGCCTAAAAGATGGACACAACCCAAGTGTCCATTGTGAGATGGATAGATAAACAAAATGTGGTACATGCATAAGATGGAATATTTTTCCTTATAAAGGAAAGAAATTCTGACACCTGCTACAACATGGATGAACCTTGAGGACATTATGTCGTGTAAAATAAGCCAGTCAGAAAATGACTTATGATTTCACTTACATGAGGTATGTAGAGTAGTCAAATTCATAGAAACAGCGTGGTGATTGCCAGCAGCGGAGAGGAGGGGGGAAGTCGTTTCATGGGGACAGAGTTCCAGTTTTGCAAGATGAAAAAGTATTGAAGATTGGTTCATAGCAATGTAGGTGTACTTAACACTATCGAACTGTACACTTAAAAATAGTTAAGATGGTAAATTTTATGTCATGTATATTTTACCACAATTTAAGAAAAAAGGATAGATTCAGTGGAAAGGTGGGCATAGCCCCCCTTTGAAGAAGATAAAAGAAAGGAATTCACTCATTCGTCCTCCAAGGAGAAATAGACCAGATTTGCTTAATGTGCAAGGAAGCAGGACAGGGCCAGAAAGGTGCCAGCTTCCCCTGTTGGTGAGTAGGGGGACACCCTGCTGGTGGTGGCAGGGTGAAGGAAGCAAACAGATGTGACTGATGATTAGGGAAGATGGATAAAACCTAGAATATCAAAATCAGGCATGTAAAAATTATAAAACATGTCGCTACAAATAAAGTCACCAAAAGGTCAATAAAATGTTTTCTAGGGTAACTTACTTATTCATTCATTCATTCTCCATCTTCACCTCCTGGACCCCTTAGGGTGACACTCCTAATGCCCCAACCGGATAGCTTTTCCTGTCATGAACATGTGAAACACTTTCCCTCTTAGAGCATTTTTTCTCTTAGATCATTTGCTGTGCTGTTTCATATTCCTGTTCTGCAGCATGTTTTGTTCTTTGTTATATCCTCCACACGACTTGACCCAATACCTTGCAAGTAGAAGGTACTTGATATGTATTTATTGAATTAGGTTTGTGTGCAGGTCTGAAATTTTTTACTGAGTGTTTGCTATATTCACAAAGTAGGCTAAGCAACCATTGCTAGACTGAAAACTTAATACATCTGCAATTATTTTTATTGACAATTACAGTCATCCCTTGGTATCCACGGGGGTTTGGTTTCAGGATGTCCTGAGATACCCAAATCCACAGATGCTATAGTTCCTTATATAAAATGGCTAGTATTTGGATGTAACCTAAGCCCGTACACTTTAAATCATTTCTAGATTATTTATAATACCTAATACAATGTATATGCTATGCAAATAGTTGTTATACTGCATTGGTTTTTTATTTGTATTATTTTA
>NW_012156173.1:7254880-7276771 GCF_000956105.1 Propithecus coquereli
TATGGATTCCTAGATAAGCTAAGAAGCTAGTGAAGCTTAACCTTCAGGGCCCTTCCCAAGGTTCTGGGAAGGATACTAACAATGCAGTCACCTGATCATAAGATTTTGTAAAATTTGCAAAAGTAATAGAAAGTAGATTAATGTTTGCTTAGGGCTGAGGAGAGACAGGGGGATGGGGGATGATAACTAAAGAATATTGGATTTCTTCTTGAGGTGATGAAAATGTTCTAAAATTGATGGTGATGGTTTCATGTCTGTGACTATACTAAAAACCACTGAATTGTATGCCACAAATGGGTAAATTGTATGGTTTGTGAAATACATCCCAACAAAGCTTTAAAAAAAAAAGACAGTCATACAAAAACTGTTCATAAATTTAATATTCAGGAAGTTTGGCCAAACCATCTGGATTTCAAAGCAATAAGTGTTTAGGAAGTGAATTTTTAAAAAAAAAAAAAAAGAGAGAGAAAAGCTTCAGCTTGGGGTATGTCTACTACAAAGCAAAGCAAAATGAAGCTACGCCTGAATTGGTGAAAACTAAGAATGCACTATCTTCTATATTGCTACGGCAACTTCTGGTTGAAAAGAGAATTACCAGTTTTGTCAGTAATTGTGAGAAAATAGGCATTTTTATAAATTACGGGTGGGAGAGTAAACAGTACAAACTTTAAGGCAGGCAATTTGATTTTATCTACCAAAATTATAAGTACACATGCCCTTCGAGTCAGTGCATTTGTTTCTAAGAACTTATCATACAGATGTACTCGTATGTAGAATGAAATGCACAGAGATCCTCATTGCTTTGTTGTTTCTAACAGCAAAAGTTGAAAATAGTCTGAAAGTTCATCAGTAGGGGATGAGTTAAATAAATTAGGTTACACACCCATATGATAGAATATTATCCAGCTGTTAAAAAGAAGTGAGGACATTATTAAATATTGATTTCCAAGCTTTACTGTTAAATAAGCAAACAAAATCAGCAAAATGCAAAATAGTGTGCATTGTATGCTACCATTTGTGCAAGAAAAAAGACAGAAAAGTTATATGAATTTGTTTGATTATGCATACAATATTTTTGAAAGAAAACAATAAGAAACTGGGTGTATTAGTTACCTCTGGAGAGGAGACCTGAGTGGCTTGGTAAACAGGCAAAGGAGAGACACACTTACTCGATGAATTAGAAAAGTAATTTATTATAGTGAAATCCACATAAGATAGAATTAACCATTTTAAAGTGAACAATTCAGTGACATCTAGTATGTTCACAATGTGTGCAACCACTACCTCTCTCTAGTTCTAAAACATTTTTATCACTTCAAAATAAAACTCCTTACTCGCTAAACGGTTTCTTCCCAACCCCTGGTGGCCACCCACCTTTATTGTGAAACTCTGCTCTTAAGCCAAGGACCCCATCTCCCTTGGTACCAATGCTATCCGTTCTGGATTTTTCACATAAAAGAATCATACAATATGTGACCTTTTATGTCTGTTTCTTTCACTTGGCATGTTTTTGAGGTTTGGGTTTTTTTTTGTTTGTTTCTGTATTTTTGAAATGTGAACTATGGTAAAGTATTACATATTGAAAAACAAAAAAATTTAAAATAAGACTTTTCTTGCTAAACACATGGGAGCTAAATTAAAGGAGTCCCCAGCCTATTTCAGAAATGGACATTCTGAACAAGACTTATAAAGAAAGAGAGAAATACTCCTTCCCTATGCAACATCTCCTAATCCTCTTCGAATCTGAGTCCTTTCTTATCACCATAACAATACACGCTGTGTGTGTGTTGGCGGGGAGTTATTTGGAGAATTCAAGTTTGCCTTGTATGACTTTTGTCATTAACTTGTAGACATCTGTCTTCAGCAATGCACTCTTCTTATTTTACTGCGAATCTCAGTGGCTTGTGAAACTCTGCTCTTAAGCCAAGGACCCCATTTTCCTTGGTACCAATGCTATTTCTTGGTTCCATCACTTTATAAATATCAGAGTAGATAAGGAAAATATCACTATTAGATAGATCCCACCTAGCAAACCATGAGGGCCCAGATAAAAGGGTTTCTGTCATAGATAAGGAAATGTAGAAGTCCAGGAGAACAATGCGGAAAAAATTATAACTCTCCAATAGCTTTCACTCCAAGCCTTGTCATTTCAGTGGGGATTCCAGAATAATTCCTCAATTCTGATGGTGGCCCTTTAAAATACCTAAAACATTGGATGGGAAGGCACTTTAAAAGTCAACCAGGCTAACCTCTTAATCACTCACATGAGAATGTGCCCTAACAGTGTCAGTTGGCCACTGAGCAAGTGCTTACATGCTTTCTGTGACAGAGAGCCCACACCCAAAAGTTACTGCACTAGGTTTATAGAATTTCAGCCTAGAGTAACCAACTCATGCCACTTGGCCTAGAACTTTCCTGGTTTTAGCCCTGGAAGTTTCGTGTCCGAGGAAACCCTCAGTACAGAGCAAACCAGGGTGGCTGGTCACCCTATTCCAGCCAAGAGCAAAGATAGCCAGGGAAGACCTTGGTGGGGGGCTGGTCAGTGAAGGATGGATTGGATTTCTAAAGTCACCGGGAGATCAGAAAAGGACAAAACTCTGCATTTCCTCAGTCCACACAGCATGACCTCTGATCAGTGAGTAATTTCTAACATATTCATGTGCATTTCCATCATATGTTTGGATCCCAAATTTAGATCATAGTTGTTAGTTAAGAGCCAGCCACTGACACTTATTAACAAGGTTGTAACAAGATCAAAGATGTCTTTTAGGAATATTTACCTTGCAGTAATGTGTGTTAGTATTGTGAGAATGCTAGAGTAAAGAGAACCAGTGAGGAGGCTATGGACTGCAATGGCTCAGGTGTGAGAGACAGACAGGAGTGGGGGGGGGCAGTGGGGGATAAGGCAGATGAGGAAATAATGGGAGAAAAACAAGTAGAAATTGGTTTCCTTTGGCCTGAGGAGCTGGAAAGAGAAGCAGGAAGTGAGGACCACCTAAGACAGTGGTTCCCAAGCTTGAACGCAGAGTAGAATCACCTGGGAAAGATTTTTTTAAATACTGACACCTGTACCGCTCCCCGAGCTCATGATTTAATCAGTCTGGGGGGGGACCCAGATAAGGGAATTTTAAAGTGCTCCCGAGGTGATTCTACTGTGGAGCAAGGGTTGGAAACCGTTGATTCAAGGCCTTCTGGGTGGCTTATTTGGCTTTTATAGGATGTTTTTCTTCTTGCAAAACTCAACTACATATTTTCTTATGGATACCTTAATCCTGCAAGAATGCCCATGGTTTCTGAGAAAGTGAGAGGGATTTGAGCTTGTTCTAGAGGAGCTGATAATTGAAAGTACAGGGTATTCAAAATGTCTAGTGTCTAAGCCTCTCCCACCCCTTCTTCAAAATTATCTAGTCATCGAGCATTTAAAATGAACCAATCGTTTCACAGGCATCTCTTCTTTTAACCATCCCATAAAGTAGGATCCTATCCTCAATTTGCAAATGACAGAACTGAGGTTTGGACAGGTGATAGTGAGCGAGGTTAAGAGCCTGTATCGAGTTCCCATCACTTTGCCTCTAACTCTCAGGGTCTTGTTTGTTCCCAAAGCTTAGGGCAGTTCACGGTGGAAAATAGGGCCTACCTTTTGATCTTACCTAATATCTGAACAAGGGGCAGTGCTGAGCCCCTCCCCACCAGGAGACATTGGATAAATTTTTCAGACCCAAGCTTCTCTACAAAGAAGCCTCAGACCACAGAGCAAAAAAACCATTAGTGGCCTTCCATTGAGGTGGATAAAAAGGCTTTTCTAGATGATCGGTCTAGTACATTGTGAAATCAGCAACACAAGAGGAATAATGAATATTAAGATTCTAAAAGAACTTTAAAACAAACATTTTAAGTCTTTTATTGAATATTTTTTGGGAACAAATTTCTCCCTTATGATACACAATAGTCTACAATATTAAATGTTCACATTTCTATTTTTTTGAAATGATAGCAAAGTTATTAGAGTTTCATTGTTTCTGCTGAATTAAAGTTCTTTATCTGAAGGTACTTTAAAACATTGGATGAGCACAAGGTTAGCTATTAAGATAAAAGATGTAAACATAATTAGACAAATATAAATCACTGTTAAGTAGTTATCATGACTATAGAATCCAGAAAGTCCCAAGTCTTAGATTTCTCTTTGTCGTCCTTGGTAAAATACAGAGAAAATCTCTGAAGGCAATTTGGTTTCCTAAGTTATACCATTCCATTTTACTTTTAACATTTCCTCTTGAGCCACAAAGTTCTTCAATATTCCAGGTTCTAAGATTCTGCTAATTAGTATTGATACTGCTAGGAGACCTATTGCAAAATTCTGAAGCCTGTTCCATTTCTCGGGCAGCTCAGTCAAATAATCATCTGTGTACTTGCTTTCCAAAGCAAAGAATTCCAGTTTGGTTTTTCCAACTTTACTCCCCCCTCTTCTATAATGACTTCCCTTTTGAGAACTTCAGGAGCCCTAATTAACCCATGGAGGTGTTGCAATATTAATGCGAGGCTAACATAAAAAAATAAACAACCGCAGCAATAAGACAGAAGCAAACTCCAGTGCCATCCACTTTGTGTGTACAGAGGAAATTATACTACTCCTCCTTATAAATAAGGGGTTTGCAATGTGTTCCTTTTCTGTAGGGGAGGGGGGTGCTTATTGATGCTGCATCTGTTTTGTCAGAACGTCAGCTAATGGAGAAAGTTAATTGTGTTGGTTGTAAGGCCACCTGTCACACACATGCCTCATTTCCATACTAATGGTCCAGCAGTGGCAGACAGTGTGCTCTCTGCAGTAACAGCTACTGCCTCTTTGGAAACGTGGGCCAAATGTGCCCATCCAGCAACTGTAGGCCGCGTATGCGAATGCCTCTAGTATTGTGTTGACTGGAGCTTATATTAACCCCCTACTGGCGGCTCCAAACTGGATTTGCAGTAAAAGTGGGGAGGCTGTAAATGCTGCTCTGGGGTGAGGACCAAGTCCATGGTGAACCTGCTGGGTGAGGCAGCTTTTGAGCTTCAGAGTTTCAGAAATCATCATCTGTGTAGCCAGCCCACCCCACATTTGGGGAGAGAGAGAGAAACATGACTGAAATACTCCATCCTCAACTTCTCCTTTAAGAACAACCTCTGCGTATTATTTCATATACAGAGGAATTTAGTCCTCTTTTCTACAAGCACTTTTACCACCTTCCTTGTTCTTTTTGGTCAATATGTATCCCTAGGAAAACCTGCATGTACCAATCTCATTTATAAAGCAAAAGTCAGTTTTAGAGCCCTGCCTAATAATATTTCTAGTTCTGTCACCTAAATTATCAAAAGCAACCTGACTCTTGACTATAAAAGATCGCACTCCAGGCAGTACTTCATGCAGCAGTACTTTTTGCAAATTGTTTGACTCTTAGGCATAGTTGAGGAATCAGTGCCCCCGGGAAGAGGTTGATGAATATTTTAGTGGAAAACTATTAGATGCAATTTGAGAGATGTGGCTATCCTCTCTATGGGGCAAGACCATAAAATTGAGAGCTATTTCTTTCCAACACCTAACTCCGAGGATGTAGGAAAATACCAGGTTCGGTTTCTTTGGGGTCCTTTTGTATGTGGCTTTCTGTGACCTTACACAGCCGTCATGAAGGGCTCTAGGGCTAAGTACCAAATGTTGCAGCACTGACTGCTCTTAGAGAGATGGGCAGCACATGGGCCAGGCTGCTACATTTTGTAGTGGCCAATTTTAGTTGAATGGGCTATCTTTTAGGCTAGGCTATCTGTATTCTGGTATCAACATAAATTTTAGAATGGATGTCACAGTCATTTGGAGAAGAGGCTAAAGTCAGGTGGGTAATGGTTTTGGTCACACAGCAGGTGGAATGTCCTACGCTGTGACGTTCTCTCTGGGATGTGGCCAGGTGGGCTGTCTTCTGGAGACCTGTAAGGAAGTGCAAGAAGCCAGGCCCTGGAGGCTTCAGATTTCTGTGTGCATCTCTGCCCGGGATGGCAAAAGACACAGAAAACCCTATGGGTAAATTCCTGACTGATCTCTGTTGGGTCTGCATTTGCCAACAAGCCACAGAGTTTTCCCACAGCAATAGAGAGGAAGGGGGTTTTGGTCACAGTAGGGACCCGACACGGATTCCGTACAAAAGCTTAGTGGCTGCAGCCACTGTAAATTTAGGGTCTGCAACCTCAGCCAGGCCATTGCAGCTGCCCAGAAGTCCTTCTGCCTGTCCTCAACTGACATCGTCCTCTGTTCCTCATCCTACTATTTCAAGCTTTTATCATTTTCCTCCATCTCCCTACTCAGAAGTCAACTTCATTTTGCATTTCACAGAGAAAATGGGGTACCAACGACAAGACAAATGCTCTTCCAACCTTAGGCCCCAAGCCACACCAACAAGCTTATCTATATCCACAGCCATCTTTATGTCAGTTCTCCCATCTTTGTCAGAAAGGTGACTTCCTTTCTTGTCCTTGTCCTTATCCTTCTTTCTCTCCTCTTCCGTGTCCTTTCCCTCTTCCCTTCCCTTCTCTCTCCCCACACTCACACTCACACACATAAGCGTGCATGAGTGTGCAGGCATGACAGATCAGCCTGAAGGCAGACAAGAATACACGTGTGAAATATGAGTTTGATCAATCACGTTCTCTCAAAAATTGGCAGGAGAGACTTACAAGTCGATTAGCAATTATTGCTGTCTGCAAATGCCACATCTGGCATCATAGGAACACAGGAGAGGGATGTGTGCTCAGGCTGAAGGCCAGGGAAGACTTCCTGGAGAATGCAAAATTTGGGTTAAGTTTTGAAGGTGAATGTTGACTAAAGACAAAAATATCAATCTTATGAAAGAATGAAAGTTAGTTTTATTCAGTAGTTTTACTGAGGACTATCAACCGAAGCCTACAGCCCAGGAACAGCCCTTCAGAGTGGTTCTGTCAGACTACACAAAAGCAGTGTTTCAGTTCACAGTTTATATACCAGTGGTGAAGATTTGGTATGTGCAAAATCACAGCTAAGCTTGCTTGCAAGAGTACCTCTGGTTATAGTTCACCGAGGCGTAATCTCAAGCCCTATTGGTCATTATCGTATGTGCAGAAAGGTCAAGGACTAGGGGCTTTTATGTTTTAAGGAATACAGTGACTCAGGCCAGAGACTTGGGGGGCCGGGTGCTCTATCCTGTTTTGTCTTCAAGGCCTCCCTCTGGAGAGCCACACCTGGTCACAGAGTCAGGGGATCTGCGACATCATGCTGGCCAGCAGAAAGGGGCGAACATGGCTTCTTACAAAAAAGAAGAGAACATTTCAAGCAGATGAACTGCCATGTATGACAGGCTTCCACCGGTCCCAGGACCCGGAAGCATTGATTTGGAGGAAGAGAGGAAAGCAGAGGTAGGGAGAGCCAGTGAGGAAGGGCTCGTGCAGAAAGCCAGTAGACATGGAGGGATGGTAAGGAGGGATGTGAAGTGGCAGCAGCGTGGGGGGTGAGGAGGACACGAGGCCATAGTCGGGGGCTGAGTCACTGCAACGTCCAGATGAGTTTTGACACGAGTGGCTGTAGGAGAAGAGGACAGGAAAACCAACATAAAGTGGTGGAGTCGCCAGGCCTCGGTGACTGGATGCTGGAGGAAGAGGGTGGGAGGAGCGTTAAAGTGACTGTTACTAGGTTGGGGACTGGGTCAGGGAGTTGAGATTACAGGAGGCGGAGTAAATTTGGAGGGAAAGATGCTTTGTTTCCTTCGGCCCATATTGAACTTGAAGGACAGGTAAGTGAATCCATTCGGTAAACCGATTGCTGTGTGAGCAGAGTGTCCTGGCCTGGGGATTCTCTGCAATGGTGGTGGTGGAAGCCATTGTGGATGGGGCCACTGAAGGCAAGGGTGTGGCCTGAGGCACACCAAGGACCAAGGACAGCTCTGGCCAGCACTGATGGTGGAGGGGCAAGGGGTGAATGAGGAGATCATGAGATCACAAAAGAGATTTAGGAGAGCCAGAGCAGTCCTGGGGAAAGTCAGGAAGGAGGAGTTTCTTAAAAGCAAAGCGGGGGTGCATTGTAAGAGGCAGAGAATAGCCAACGGTGCCACATGTTATAGAGAGTCTAAGTGAAATAAAACCAGAAGGTGACCCCTGCATTTGTCCACAGGTGAGCCCATGGTGTCTTCTGCCAGAGATGGGCATGGGTGGTTTGCAGAGGCCGGATGTTGGGGAATGGGTTGTGGGGACAGGGAACCAGGGGCCTGAATCTGTCAGGTCTAGCACAGGGCCTGGCGCCTAGCTGTCGCTCAATAGACACTTGCTGCATAAATGACTGACTGAATTCCTTTCTCTAGAACCATCTATCATCCCCAAACCTTACTAGTCTGCTCCGTGGTGCCTCTGCTACCCTTCCCTCTTCTCTGGTTTGACTGCTGCCTCCCAAGTTTTATTTCCTCTTGCTTCACTTATTCCTATACACCCTTAACAAAATTTCCTGTCTTCATTGCTGCTTTTCTATCTTTAGCATCATTGCCGTATTAATTACCACCAGCCTCCTGTCAAAATCCCTCATTTGTGTCAAGACACGGTTTATTTAAAAAAACTTCCAGTGTTAGATTTTTTTTTTTGATGAGATGATAGTGGGAGCATAATGGTCAGAAATAACGGAGGAGTCCAGCATTAAAACTGCTAACTTGAAGCCGAGGTGGCGCTTGCCTATAGTCCCAGTTAGTCAGGAGGCTGAGGCAAGACGATCCCTTGAGTTCACGAGTTTGAAGCTGCAGTGCACATGATCACACCCATGAATAGACATTGATTGCATCCCAGCCTGGGCAACATAGCAAGACCCTGTCTCTAAATACGTACATACATACATACATACTGCTAGCTTGGTGCTTAGGTTAGGAGACACAAACCTATGACTACAAGAAGGGAGAGCTCATGAGGTACTGATTAACAATTCAAAGAACTACTTGATTTCTAGTGTTGAGGGAGTACAGACTAGCTATTGGGACCTCCAAAGGGTGGTTAGAGCATTGAATTTATGTGCCTGAGTTTGGCATTCAGTGTCTTCAAAGAGCTGGCCCAACTTACCTATCCAAAGAAACTTTCCACTTTTTTTTTTTTAACAGCCTAAAACCAATGCTGCTGTCAAATGAGACCATTCCCACAGCATGCCCAGTACTTCCCAAGCAATTTACTAAGGCTTATTGAATCTCCTAGAATATCTTTCTGCTCTATTAAAAACCTTACCTACCCTCTAAAGCATGTCTCGAATGCCATTTTGTTTTCACAAGTCCTTCTTCGGTTCCTTTGAACTCACACTTTATTTGCCATTCTCTGTTCCCTGTCTATTTTTGTACTGAATTTTAGTTTTCTTCAGGTATGTTGTTTCCAATTTTAGAATATAAGCTCCTTGAGTATGGGGAGCCAGCTTCATGAAACAGAGTACTGGAGAAAGGAGCAGAGGTAGAAAATGAAGATTCCTTTGACGCAAATTGGTAGACTTTAAGGGCTTGCTTGCTATTTTTAGAATAAAAAGCTGTGTTCTGCCTTTATGATATAGTGTTGACTAATCATGTATACTGTCTGGAGCTTGCAGTCCTTAGCAGTCAGACAGGAGAACCAGACCCCTATTGCCCACCCCATGGCTCACTGAGAATCGCACCAGGCATTTTTACCCCAAAGTGCCTTGTTAACCGGAAGGTGCTGTAGGAACACATGTATTGGCTAGACATGTATTTTCTCCCTAGGTAATGTGTGGCTACTTTACAAAAGGGGTGTTTATTTTGACCTCTGAGGCAGTTTCACACCCTTAGAAGAAATCTAAAAAAAAAGCTTGGCAACCTCAGCTCTAAAAATGACTTGCTTCAAGAAAGCTCTCCTTACCCAGGGGGACATCACTGCCCTCAGATGGCAAGGGCATTGTTCTTGTCAAGGGACGATGGTTGTCTCAGTCTTCCAATGAGGTCCTTTCCATGGGTCATAGTGGCCCAGGTTTTGTGCATAAATGTTCTGGTAAATTAGTTATGTGGAGAAGTGAGATTGTTTTCTGTGGAATGTTGTACAAATATGTAAGGGAGTAAGAGAGATTGAGAGAAAGGATTAGTCATTGAAAGAAGAAAATAAAAGCAAACAATCATAATTTATTAAATTGTTATGCTATTGTCATTGTAAGAATGACATATTCTCCCCACTGCAATAGTGCTTTAGAGATGGTGTATTTACAGTGACTTTAAGTACAATTGCACATATAGTCAACATACAAATGGGATTATTTTAATTTCCTTGGTTTGGGTTCTTAATTTTACTTTGTTTTGTAGCCTCTTTTTCTTGTATCATGGGGGTAAAAAAAAAAAATCTCCTCTCTAGGTTATTAATGCTCTCTTTATTTAAGTAAAATCGATACTCTTCTCCCCTCCCTCAACATATACCTTTAATATTTAACACTTTTCAAAAAAATGGTGGTGCGGGTCAGATTGTAAGCATGCAGTAAATTTAGTGGGTTGGTTGAGCTAGCTCTGATCATGAGCAAATATCACACTTTTATCCCCCTCAATAAGTATTTCTAAAAACAAAATATCAGAAAACCAATAGAGATATGTGCAAAACGGCAAGTATAAGGGTACTTACTGCAGTATTGTTATAGCAAAAGATCAGAAATAACCTAAATGTTCACCAATAGGGAACTGGTTGTATAGATTATGCAACATCTATTCATTAGCATACGGGGTACAGTTTGCACTGAACTATCCACATTGTTCTGGAAAGCTCCACAAGATACTTTATTAAATGAGTAAAGCAAGATGGGAAACGGTGTACATAATGTACCATCACTTATGTTTAAAAAAGAATATGTAGACATGCATGTATGTTTTGTAAATTCATAGACTCTCTCGGGAAGGATAAAGAAGAAAATGTGACCGTGTTTGCCTCTAGGGAGGGAAACTAGATGTGTGGGCATAGTTTAGTGGGAAGATTTAGTTTTCACTCTATACCACTTTTTACGTTTTTAATTTTTACTATATGTATGCATAATCTCTTCCCCAAAGTGAGGACAAATGTAAGAAAGAATAACTGGTGGTATTGCTACCTGGCAGGAGCAGGTGAAGGTACGCAAATTCTGAGTGTAGCATGTGGCAGAATCCAGGCTGTTCTCCACGTGTTGTTCCTGAGTGTTCTTTCCTACAGCAATACCACGAGGGGGATTATGTAAATTATCCAAGGATTCACACTTAATGTGAAGTGGAAACTGTGGTGTGCTGGTAAATTTTTAACAACCAGAACCAAGGGTATATTCAACACGACTGTTGGTTGATACTTTTGTTTGTGATGACAAGTCAGATGGGAATGAAATGTTGTAGACACATGTTAGAACCTCACTTCTTCCATCAGTGCCATGAGCTACCTCTGCTGAATTGCATGAGAGTTTCTGAATACTGAAAGAATGTTTTCTCCAATTTTTTCTGTTATTCACAACGTAACAGTGATAGACATGACACACTTTTGTGTTTAATCTGCACTATTCACATTTTCTCCATTGCTTTTAAGGTTTACTCCATCAACAAAACAATACATCCAGTCCCAACTTATATTTGTATACTTCTATAGCTTAAATACTCCCACTGTAGCTAATTTTGAGCTGCCAACTCAGAGCATGCAGCGTGGGGAAGAGAAGCCAATAACAGGCCCAGATGTGGGATTTCCATCCCAGAAACACAACAGATATAAATCACCACAAGAGCATGGATAATAGTGATAGAATTGGGAAATGACGATTTTTGAGTACATATTGTCTTTGTTTTAATATAATTAATTTATTTGTAAGTTTATAAAATTTACTTTTTAATAAAGTCCATGTTTAACAATCAGCTTGCAAAATTCCTGGAAATTTAACAATTGGCTCTCACAAGTATGTATCAGGCCGTATGTATCAGGCCTCCTGGGAAGGAACAGCACCGAAGCCAGCTCTTTCTGAAGTCATAACCTGGACTTTTGGTCATTCTGCCACATTCTTCCATTCACTGAACAGTCATTGCACCCAGTCCCAGGCCAGGCAAGACACCTCCAACGTGGAAGCCTACACTGTCTCCACTACTCTAAGGGGCCTGTCCTCGATTCCCCCACAGTCATTATCTGGGGAGTGTGAGCAAAGTGCAACCTCTTCATTGGGGCTTACTTTATCACCTCTCTGAGCCACAAAGCTACCAGGTTACCTAAAATAAAGCTAAGTATATAAGCCCCACCCCCTCAGCTGGCCTCTTCCCAAGGAGATACTCATGAACTGAGAACCCTCGTTGGGGCAAGTGGCCAGGAGGGTGAGTCAGAGAGAGAAACTCAGAGCTCAAAGCTCTCAGAAGACACAAACCAGCAGGTCAGGCTCCTAGTAACAAGGAAAGAGGTGGAAAAAATTACAGTATTCATTGTGCTTATATTTTTCTTTTTTTCAGAGTTATTCTACTTAGTAGACCTAGTGTGGGAATGGATCCTTCCATCTTAGCTGTGTTCTGTCTGCCTTCAGGAGCCATTTACATTATAATGGTGAAATTGTATTTGACACTATGGAAATATTTTACGAATTTTTATCTGTGATGCTAATGATGTTTTCCCATTGATGATTGGATTTTAAAAATTCCGATGGAAATTTTATACATGACTTATTATGTCTTCAAAAGTCAAGAATGCAGATAGGATGCATGATTCAGCTGTTATGAGTTCAGGTCCTAGGATCAACTAATTGGCTCCAATGCCTATAATCAGCGTGCTCAGGCAGCTTAAGTCTCCACATCTCAACCTGGCTTCTACTCCACAGGTCTGTAAGGAGAATGAAATGAAATAGCACACACACATCTTTTAATACAGTTCCAGATTCATACATGCTACACTGATTATTAGCTACTAGGTCTCAAGGCTCGGCCTTTGAAAATGTAGAATCTGAAAGTGCAGGACTAATATTTTCTTTACTTCTAAGATTTTGTTAAGAGTGCGTTTGTCCAAATCTCATTTGGGGAGAAACTACATGATCACCGGGGTCATCATCACGTGGTTTGTCTGGAATAAGATTTCCTTCATTACCATTAGGTAGCCAGGATTTGTCTTTGAAAACCTACATAATTGACTCCCTATTTAATTTTGTCGGTAAAATTTGCTTCTATTCATTGCCACTCAATTTGGAGCTATGCATTTGCTATGAGCGGATAAAGTATGTGAGAGATATTGCTCTTTCTTTTTCCTTGTATTTCATCCCTTTTGTATCAGCATGCGGCTCACCAGATCGATATTCATTTTTTTTGGCAAATATTTACCAAGTGCTCACTCTGTGCTGGCTCCGTGCTAGGTGTTAAAGAAAATCAAGTAAAGGTTGCCAAACTCAGCATGTGGAAATATTGTAGCAGATATAATCATACTGGAAAAATATTTGTTGTTTATTTGAAATTCAAATCTATCTGGGCCTCTGCTTTTTATCTGGCAACCCTAAATCATGGTCTTTGTCTTCATATGGTTTTTCACCGAGTGAGGGACACGGTCAAGTATCCCTCAGGTGATCAGGACACAGTGGCAATATGCAAGTCCAAGGTGCAGAAAGGTATCCCAGAGAAAGTGGCACCTAAGCTGAGAGCTGAGATGTGAAGGTGAGTGGAGTTAGCCAAGGAAGGGTTGTGCCTGGGAAAGTGCTTCAGGCAAAGGGATCAGCCTTTTGGAAGGTTCTGAGGCAGAAAGCAGCTTGGTGTTGTTGTCAGACTGCTGCGTAATTGAACAAGTCACATAAAGGGAAGAGCAGGTCCCCAGTGAGCCTGGGCTGCCCACCAGTGCCTGATTCCTCGCATTTCCACCCTATTCTCCCTGCCCTCTTTTCTTTTGACTTCAGCTAGTCAGAGTGCATTTTAATTATTTGCAATAAAAAAAACAGTCTTAACTAAGAAAAGTAAACACTCAGTAAATCCTGAATGAGTGTGTATAATTGGAAGTTCTGATCTTTTGTGGGGAGGGGTTGTTAGATTATAAAGTTGACTTACGATGAGAAAAATCTCATATTGTCTAAGTTTCCCTTGAACAGTCCTTAGATTGTCCACCAACGCTTACCTTGAGAGGCATTCAGAAGGGAGTCAGGCCTGACCCCTGGCCTGCATGTCCCAGGGCATGGACTCCACAGCTGGAATGGCAGGGGACTGGCAGCTGTCATTCATGCTCCTTCTGTCAGCTAACCCTGTATCACTGAATTTGTGTTGGATGTATTTGAGTTGAATGGGAATTCATTCAGAGTTAATAGATGAAGACTGTTGTGGTCACCTCCCAGAGACAAAATGGACCTTCCCCAGAAAACATTTGGTTCTAATGGCAAGACTGTTGATGCCACACACGCACCAAGAGGAGATGAAGAGGTTTACAACTCACAGAATGTCGCTTTCTGGGGAAAGGAGGGCGAATTACCAGGTAGGTTCTAAAACGGCTTGAGAGAGCAGTGAAAGCACACTGGATCAATTTTGACTGTGGTTGGGGGGTGCCGGGTGAGGGTTTCTGGGCACATCCAGGGCTGGTGTGATTTGAACCCAGGGCGGGATCACCCAGGCTTTCTTATCAGCATGTCCAGATATGGGACAAGAGGGGAAAAGGGAGGACTGGGACATGAAAGTTGTTCACAAGCATCAAAAATGGAGTCAGACTCTTACTACAAAGACGCTTTCTGGCATTTTATCTTTTCTGCTTTGAATTGATAATAGTTTCAAGGATCCTGTACATTAATGCATAACACTGCCCTAATCTCTAAATTAGATGTCTCAAATGGGGTCTGGCAGGAAAGAGGTAGTGCATGACAATAGGGTAATTTGAAGAGAGTTTAATAAAGCGATTAGCAAAAATGTGGGCAGGGTATAACAAAACAACAGGGGACATTGCAATATCCTGGGATGAGTAATAATATTTGGGGCTCCATTTAATTTCCACTCCTGATGGAGGAGGCAAAGGAGAGGTTGACAGAACCCAGAGAGAGAGCACAAGAGAAAGGGAGAGAGAGATCTGTGGGGAGAGGGCTGCCTACCAGAAGCTATGCCTTTGGGTCAAGGAAATCAGCCACCTACAACGATCCCCTTAAGGAAGGCACCAAGGAGCTCATAAAAAATACCCTAAATCTCACTTCTCACTTTCTTTCCTCCCTCTGATCTCCTGCCCCCATTGGACAACTCAGCCAGACGGCAGAGGGCAGGGCTGCTCACTGAAGCAGGCTGTGAAGTCTAGTTCCCAGGGCACAGAGCATGCTGGAGAGGGATCTGCAGCAGCAGGGAGCCATGTCCAGCTTAGGAAGCTTCACTGGGTTTTCCCTCTGACAACAGGGAAGTCTGAGTATACCTGTAGACAGCTTGGTCAAAGAAATTGTTCTCCTGTCCCCCACTCTCCTGGGAAAGTCAGTAGGTCTTAGTATATAACACACAGTTTCTGGTATTTTAAATGGGTAGTTTCATGATGTATATAGCAGTATTTTGGGATATGTAAAGGAGCATACTTTGTGTTCTCATTCTCTCTCTGTTTTAAATTAATATTAGAAGTTCAGAGCAAAGAAGAGCCAGGACACGACAACATGCAAATTGATATCGTAATATGAGCCAGAGCCTTGGACACAGTGATCGCTCAATAAACGTTTACTTATCAAATGATCCACGGAATCACAGCAGAAAAACTTCCCATGAGAAATCTCATGAGCAGGATGGATAATTGCAGAGATTGTCTTATAATAAGTAGCTTGTCTTTTCCATCTTGTCTACACCAAAGTTTAATTCCTTTGTCAAAGTATCCCCATCTGTTGGCCACGCTCCCTCTGCTAATTAAATCCTCTATTTGGGAGCACATACACATAGCACAGGAGTCCTGAGGCTGACTGGGCCATAAAGCAGTTGTTTGGTGTTATCGGCTTCTATTCCTACTCTTTTCCTGTGGAGTGAAAATTTAACGTCAGCACAAATTGAAAACAACACAGCAGCTTTTCGGAAATTTATTTTCTGTTCTAAAATGCATTTGCATTTTCAAATACTTATTTTTGGCCTTCGTTTTCATGCGATTTTGTTTATAGCACTAGAAATAGGGCAATGTGACTTTTCGTTCCTTTTATTACTCCAATCTGATGCCCAGAGGGATGAAGTCAAAACCATTAAGCAAATGGCAGAAAGCAATCAATGTTCCCAAATCAAAGGTCACATAATAAGGAAAGATGAAAGTGAAATACAGAAAATCACTCATTGGTTTGGCTGGAAAATCTTCAAATTTTCATCCATCTATACAAGTAAAACATTGAAATGAGAACTATGGCTTTATGTGGCATTACTTGGTAACTGTGACATCTCTATCTAGCAACGGACTGAGGCTGTTGATACATAGCCATTTTTGAAAACCCCTTTTGGTAACAAATAAAAAAGAATAGTAGGAAAAAACAGGTTGTGCATGAACTTTCCTTCCAGTTTGGCCAGCAAAGATTCCCCAAGTTGTGGAAGCTTTGGGCTTTTGCCTGAGCACATGTTCAGTGAAGCTACAATCAGTGGGAAAAGGAGCAATTTTCTGAATAAACCATGGAGATGGGTTCTAGGAACAGAAATAAATATATCCCAAGGTGTGGCCTTGGACTGAGGAGACTTCCTATAATGTCAAGACAATGCACTTTCCCAGCTTCTAAGCTTAGCTTTCAAGACAACGATGACAGGCGTTTTTGGGTATGGGTTTTCTTTCTCCCCAAGTCTGGCAAGCAGCCTAACTAAATGAAGGCTCTCCATGTGCTGATGTTAATAGTACTCGATTCGTGTCAGATCAGAATGAAATAAATATATGTGACAATGCCTTTTTCAGAGGCAGCTGTCACTTGAACGTGTTGACACAAAATGTTTGCTTTCTGTTACATACATAGTGGACTCTTTAAAATGTCCTTAAGTAAAAGGCTGCATGGAGTGGAAAAACTGCACCCGTACACCTCAAATACTAACTTAGTCTGGGAAATCGCATATGAGAAACGCTTCTGTGTGGTGGCAGCTAGTGTGTACAATCCTCTGATGCAGAAGACTGTTGTAAGACCGGTTGCAGCCTTTATTTGACTGTCCCTCAATAGTTTTTAAATTTTTTGTTGGTAGGGATTATTGATGGAAAAACTCTGGGCCCTAAGTTACAAGTTTTTGAAAGCACTCTCCTCTTTCTACCTTATAAAAGTAAATCTTCCCTAATTATTTAAGAAATATATAGTCATTGTTTAAAACGTATTAGAAACATAAATTATGAACACGTTTTGATGTTTTTCATCCGTATATTCTTTTATTTTTTTAAAGGAAGATGAAGGTTCCTTGTATTTTGTTAATTAAAAAATAAATAGCTCTGTTTCCTCCTCCGCCTGCTCTACACACATGCGCGCGCGCACACATGCGGAGAGTCATGGCGCATGAGCACACACAGCGCACACAAGCAGGGGCTACTTAGTACTATTTTGGGTAGGTGTGTGAAGCTGATGTCTGATCCGAATTGGCTTTAGCCTGTTCTTCAACACAGCTGATTGTCGGCTTATGCAGAACAGGGGCCCATAAAAAATTAACTCTTGAGAACTACTAGGAAAGTTTTAGCTACTGAGCCCATCTTTTTGCTACTAAATGTGAAAGATACATTCTACTTAAATCTCCCAGTGCTGTTTTTAACAAGACACAATGCTATTGCTAACCTTAAAAAAAAAAGTTGCCTTCCACTACTCACTTTACATGGTATCAAAACTTAAAATGAAATTCTGGCCATGGTAGGCAATGGCAAGAGAACATAATTTTACTAATGGTGGAAACACCATTTACAGATGTATTTAAAAATAATCTGTCTTTTCGAGGTATAATTATCATAAAATTCACCCAATTTAAGTGTGTAGTGTAGCGAACTTTGACAAATATCTGAGTCCATCAATATACAGTATAGAACATTTCCAGCACCCAAAAATTTCCTCAGGATTCTTCGCAGTCAATCCCCTCTCCCTACCCTCAACCTTTGGCAACCATTCATCTACTTTCTGTTACTATAGTTGTACTTTTTTAGAGTTTCATATAACTAAAATCAGAAAGTTAAAAAAAATTAACTGCCAGTAGTCAGAGCCTATAACTTTAATCGAGTGAACCTATTCTGCAAATTGAGAGGGTTCAGATAATGGAGACACTATGCAGTACTTATGAATTGTGAGAGTCTCTCATAGTACTCTTGCTATAGTCTCCTAAGAGATTTCTTGAATTCTCTTTTCTCCTTTCTACTCCATCCTGATCCTACAGAAACTATATCCTGAATGGAGGAAGCTGTCACAAGATTTCATGTAGATTTATGCAGAACAGGGAGAAAAACTGTAGCAATCTATTCTGTTTTATCTTTTCTTTTCTTCTTCTTTTTTTGAGATCGGGTCTTGTTTTGTCACTCTGGCTAGAGTGCAGTGGCGTCATCATAGCTCACTGCAACCTCAAATTCCTGGGCTCAAGTGATCCTCCTGCCTCAGCCTCCTGAGTAGCTGGGATTACAGGCACACACCACCACACCTGGCTAATTTTTCTATTTTTTGGAGAGGTGGGGTCTCACTTTTGCTCAGGCACTCCTCCTGCCCCTGCCTCCCAGAGTGCTAGGATTACAGGCATGAGCCACCATTCCCTGCCCATCTTTTCTGTTCTGACATTTAGGAGGAAAGACCTGAAAGTTATGTGAAAGAATCAGGAAAAAGCAGGGTACAAAGGATCTAAAAACCAGAGAGATATACGCATAGTTTCAGAATGTCTTCTCTGTTTGAAAGTCTCAATCTCGTCTGGATATAATTTTAATCTTACCTCTCAGTTATTCAGGCCTGAACCTATAGATGACCTAAAATGTCTTTACTGACACCTGCTGGTAGGCTCTGGAATTGCAGAAAGAGTGGCTAAGAGGTGTTACCTCTCCTGGAAGACATGGCTTGGAAATTCTAACCCACTTCCACAAGCACAATTATTATAAGCCCTTTTCACCATTTGGATTTCCACAGCATGCAGGATTAGCTGAGCATGGCTTTATTGTTATTAAAGACATGTACTAGTTGTTTTCAATAGTTTTTCAGCATTTTAGCCTGTGCCACAACTAAATGCAAGGGACGTAGAAATAAATGTCTCTTGTTATTAGAGTATTAGAGTCGAGGGATGCAGAGATAAAGCACACAATGAAGAGACTCACATTCTATGATGCAGAAGACAAATAGGTAACTATAGCACAATGTGTTCTTTCTTATGACAGAGATAGGTATAAACTGACCTTTTAAATTAATTAATGAACAAATGCTTGCTGAATGCCTGTTGGTGCCTTGCACTACTCTAGGAGCTTCAGAATGAAGAATCCCCTCATGTGTAACAGATGGTGGGAAAGGAAAAGTCGAAAGCTTGCTTGGAGCATTTAGAATGGATATTCAATCAGAATTTACAGAATCAGGAAGTCTGGCTGACAATGGTGACATGTAAGCTAATATTTGAAAGATGGACAAAAGTTAGGGCCGGGGATAAGGCATAGTGAGGAGCATGTGCAAAGGTCCTGAAGCTCGGTTCCCTGAGGAGCTGAGAGAAGTTCCGTGAATGGATACAGAGCAAGAGGTTGGCAAACTTGTTCTGTTAAGGACCAGATAGTGAACATTTGGGGTTTGTGGGCCCATGTGTAGGTACTACCCTAAACTCTGCAAGCAGCTCTTCTTGATGAAAAGCTAATTGTCTTGCCTTTTTGTTTCTTTTCATATCTTACATTTTAAAATGTAAAAACCATTCTTGGCTTGTAAGCCACTCAAAACAAGGAGTGGGCTGGATTGGGCCCATGGACCATAGTTTGCTGACTTTGAGCACAGAGTCTGGGCTTAGTGTGGATATGGGAGAGAATAAGACATGAACATTAAACATGGCCTAGAGGTGCTATGAGGCTAAAGAATTTAGATTCTATCCTGAGGGCAATGGGGGGACCATTAAAAGAGCTGAAATGGGAAAACTGATATTTTCTATTTGGACTGTAGAAGGTCATCCAGGTAATGCACTGTGTGGGCAAAGACATTGGCTGTGGGACTGCTGCAGGGACCTGGGCACAATAAAGGCTCCATTTGGGGAACTCACAGTTGGTCTAGGGAATAGGTTTGAAAAGAAGCACAGTTTCTAAGACTTGGTGGTTGACTGAATGTGCAGACTAAAGGAGGAGAAATGAATTATTTCTGGTTTGAATAAATGACATTGGGTCTTTCATTGAGCTAGGACACTCAGCTTCTTCTGAGACATAGCTTAAGGGAAAAGCTAGCAAGTTCTGTTTTTTAGTCTACTGAGTTTCAGGCCCTTGTAAGTCACCTAAAAAGAGATGCCCTGTAATAATGATAATAATAATTATAATCATAGGAAAAATGTAGTGAGTCTTAACAAATACTAAGCAGTATTCTAAGTGCTTACTTGAATTAACTCATTTATTACTCACAACAAACTTAAAGTTAGGTACTATAAATATTCCAATTTTATAGATGAGAAAACTGAGGCACAGAGAATTAACTTGTCCAGATTGGAACGTGTGTGTGTGTGTGTGTGTGTGTATGACTGAGAAGATATTGGTTTGGGAGTTATCAGCATATAGACCTTGCCTAAAGCTATGGGAGTTAATGAGAACATCCAGGGGTGGCCTATTGAGTCAGAAAAAATGAGAGGGCTTTGGAGTAAATCCCGAGGGAGAGCAACATTTAAGGAAAGGAAGAGAAAAGGGGATACCCAAAGCACCTAAGACTGAGCAGCTCCTTAGGAGGTACAACACAAGGAGGCAGGACAGACACCCTAAGAGCAGGATATCATGAAGGGGGAGGGTTCCCTGGAGACAAATGAAATGCTGCTAAGTGGGTGAGTTGGGAATAAATGGGAATGTTTCCTTTAGAGATAGCAATGTGCAGTTTATTAATGGCCCTGACAAAAGGCATTGTGGTCAAAGTGGTAGGGTTAGAGTGCTACAGAATTTTAAGCAAGCAGTTAAGCCAGGAAGGGCCACTAGCTGGGAGAAATCAGATGGGGCAGAGGAGTAGAGGTTCCAATGAGGCGATAGATCAGGACACAGGTCAGGAGGGTGTGATCAGAGATGAACTTTCTCAATTATTAATTCAGAAACTGGGAAGTTGAGGGAGATCACAAGGTCTATGTGGCATCCATGGGAGTGTAAATTCACGTGAATGGAGGTTGTCAGTCATGAGAGCTTAGGAGGAGAAAATACTGAGATGTTGGGATTTTTAGATGAAACTTCTTAAAACAGAACAATGGGGAGGAAAGTTTTGAACGAGGTGCTAAAATCTTCAATGAAAAGGGGGAGGAAGAGTAGATGTTAGCAAAAAGGATGGGTGAGAGAGTGGCATGGACAGACAACTCCTTGGAGCAGGGATTTTTCACACCAAGGTGGCAGATTCATGGTCTGAATGGGCAGCGCTAAGTCAGAAGGATCAACAACCTCCCATTATCTTTGCAGCATGTGAACTGGGAAGAAATTAGCTGCTTTCCCTTGAGAGGCTGAGGGGCAGCATTATTCCCTGGGTGAGCCAGGGTTCTTTTGAGGCCAGGGAGCAGAATGAGTGGTCAGTGAAGAACTTGAGAACATACACGCATCTGTTACTTGTGGAGCAAGAGTTCCACAGGACAGAATGGAAATCTGGGAGAAAGAAGAGTGGAGAAGGAAGTTGATTCAGGAGAAAGGAAGGGGATATATTCAGGAGGAGCTTAGATCTTGGAAATGATCAAGGAAAACAGAGATGTACGTAAGGCGTGGCAAATCTGGCTGGGTAGAAATTTTTAAAAACATTAATTTTGTCAGTCTTCTAATGGGAGTATTGGAGTTAGAAGTGGAGGGCCCTGTGCCCCCTAGGAGTCAGCATCGGCCTGGTTGGTTACACAT
>NW_012156173.1:7277186-7281843 GCF_000956105.1 Propithecus coquereli
CCCCCTTGAAGGCACACAAACATCTGCATTCCCTACACTATGGAGGCAACACAATGCTTTAAAGCCTCTCAGAAAACCTACAGGACAGTTAATATGATTTAAGCCTATATTTAAATTTTATGAGACTCATTTTCAAGGCTAATAACCCAGTTTACTGTGCACAATATCAAATGCAAATTTTATTACTGACTTGGTAAAAACCAAGACGATCATCATTAGCATATCTCCGTGCATCACCCTTTTTAGCCAAAAGGTGCACCAGGAGTAACAGTGGGGGTTTTTATATGTGTTGTAAATTACAGTTACTATCTCATTAGATAAACACATTTAAAATCAGGTTATCATTCACTTATATATCAGAAAGTTGTTTGTTCAATTGCAGCTAGTCTCATATTCTAACATATGGTGCATGAAATTCTTAAACTAATAAAATTTCAAGGTACAGGGAGCTGGTGTCTTGGAAAAAACTGTTTCTGCTCCACGAATGGCTCGATATAATCTGTAATTGCTTTGAAACAATTATGCAGCAGGCTGTTTTGTACTTAATAGTATTTACATCCTTGGTTTTATTAGCAACAAAATGTGAGTGGAACTTGTGAAAGAGAAATTAATTTTTCCACTAAAAGATGTAAACTTTTAAATAGAGGCTCCAGCACATTGAGGAAACTACAAACATGGGGATTGGTCAGATCCGGATTTCTTCACTTTCTTTTCATTGTGACACTTCTCATTAGCACACCAGATCATTTATGCAATTATCTATACATTAAAAAAAACCACTTCCCTACCTCTAGGCTTCTAGCTTGAACTTTATTTTTAAAGATATGTTGCTTTCTAGAGCTTCTAATGTGCCATTCAGGTTGTCAAAGCTGGATTGGCATTGAAAGGCTTGCTTCAGGAGGATATTTCTCAACGGAGAAAAGCTTGCATAATGTTTAAATGTAGAAATTCCCCTATGAGAACTCAACTTCCATCTCAAAACAAGCAAAAAACCTAATATTCTTTGAAACTATAAAGTTCGTATTGTGGACAATACATAAAGATGATAACTTCTTGTTAAATCATTTCCATACAGTTCATATGAGCCTCGTAACTATCTTGGCAATGCTGGGTGTTAGAAAGAGCTGTGAACTTCAGCTCATTCATCTGTAAAATGAGGACGTGCATACCAACATCAGTGTGTTTGTGTGAGAATTCAATTCACTGCAGTTAAAAGAGCTTTCTAAGTGTGAAAGCAGTGCACAAATGTTAGTCATCACAAGTGAGTCCTGACTAGGTTTGTTTGAAGTAAAGTCCAGTCTTAATAAGAAACACAGTACTTAACACATGGTTCTATTTCGCCAGGTCTTTCCCAGTAGATTTTTATCGCATGATCCATTTCTAGACATTTACAATATGAAACCAGGTTCTGTTTTTACTTACTCCTTTATATTACAAATTTGGTCAAATGATACATTCTCTAACATGTTAGCATTTATCCTGAAGTAGAAAATAAAATTATCTTAATAACATTTTTTCATATGTATATAGTGCATGTTCATTTTAGAAAACAGACCAAAAAAACTCATTCATAAATTTGATACATTTTCTTTCTTGATACATATATAAATATATCTATTGGACATGTATAAAACATATGTTCATGTTTTAGATGATTAAAATCACATAATTATATAGCTTGACTTTCCACTTAATATTATATCCCTTCAATTTAGTGGTACTTAATTTTTATCTTTCACCTTTAATCTCATTTACTCTAAATTTTCATTGTGTGTTTGCCTTTTAGCGTACATCTTTCATCATTTTATGCTTTTAAACCTTTTATCTCATTGGCTTTTTATATTTGTTTTTAAACCATCAATTTTATCTCATTTTTAAGCTCAATTGTTATCTTAGAAAGATTTTAACAAAAAAACAGTTTATTATCTCTCATCTTACTATTTGTTTTTATAGAGACAGGAAAGAGGTATAGCTACGGGGATTTCAGAAATGGAGAGCATCATTGACCAAATGGAGGAAGCTGCAGCCTCCCCTCAGGATGCCCCTACAACCAGCCACTCGGCTGTCAGCCTGGGAGACACCCATGGATTTCTCCTGGACCTTATCCAGCCTACCATTTAATTTTTGTAAAGAAAGTTTGTTGGAACAAAGCTATGCCCATTCATTTACCTATTCCCTATGTCAGCTTTCATGCTACAATAACAATGTCAAGTATCGGAGACAAAAACCTTATCTAGACATTTATACAAAAAATTTGCTGACCTTAATATTAAGCCATCTGGTTGTTATCTGAGTGCTGTCTATGCTAACCTTCAGAAATAGGAAGGTAGTAGATATGGTCCCTGAATTCAAAAAACTTCCTCTCAAGTGGGATGCCGGCATGTATAATGTAGAGTACTTAATGAAAAGTACTACCAGCCTTTGGGGGCCAGACAAGGCATTTTAGGGGAAATGATATCTAGGTTGATAGCTAAACATATCTAGAATTTAGTCAGGCAAAAAAGCTGGGAGTAGGGTGGGGGGAGGTAGTGGCTGAGGTAGATCCTTCTTGGCTTAGAAATCACATGTGCCTTGGCCCAGAAACAAAAAGATCATGGCAGGTTTGAAGAACCGACATGCTCAGTTTATTGTTGTAGCAAAGATATGAAGAGAGAAGAAAGTGAATAAAGCCAGACAGGTGCACTGGCCTCAGTAACCATGACCTTGAAAGCTAAGGTAAAGAATTTGGGTTTTATTCTGAGGATGATGGAGAACCATTGAAGGTATTAAAACAGGAGTGGCACAATCAGACGTTCATTTAGATAAAATGTTTTGTATATATTTAAAATGACACAAAAGGATAGTAAGAGAAGGATGTGCCTTTTTAAAATAAAACTACCTTGACAAATGCTTCACAAGAAGGTGGCACTCTGAGGATTTGGTGTCAGCTGCCAACCTCCAAAGACATTTGTTAAAACTATCTGGCATAAGATAAAAATCCACGACTTGCTTGTTGCTTTGGGTGAGGGGGGAGGTAGTAGTGAACGCAGGGAGGGAGAAGGCAGTAGAGGGAATTATAGCTAAGGACCAGATGAGGCTAGCTCTGGATGGACACAGCATTAGGCAAACTCCACAGTGTGGGTGGCCACAGGACATCTCAGGATTGCGGAAGCCTTCTTGGTGCTGAACTTCTCTATGAAGCTGTTGCCATTTCTATGTGTTAAACTCCTCTCTTCTCTGTCCCTCCCCAGTCCTCAGTAAAGTCTACTGTGGCCCTCAGTTCTGTGTGAAGAGTTACTTGGCCAAGGATGGGCCAAGTTTTACCACAGGGCTTGACATACAACAGCATGGGGAAGTGGGAGCCCAGGAAACAGAGGAGGTCATAAGAGTAAATGGCTTCTGGGCACATGAGTTTTCAGAGCTGGAGGTGCAGATTTGGGAACCATTAAGCACAGCTAGATGATTGATGGAAATGTAAATAGACAGATAAATAGTAAATGCATTGACGTGAGTGAGATGCTTTAAGTGGGGAATGTAAAGTAAGAAGAAAAGTACAAAATCCTAAGGAAAGCCAACATGTAGTAAGTGGGCAGAAGAAAGCTCACAAATGCAGACAAGTAGCTATCAAAGAATTTGGAGAGAAACCAAGATTGTGGCGTTTTAGAAGTCAAAGAAAGAGACCTTCTATCAGGACCTTCTCATTAGGAACTCCACCACTGGAGAAGCTCTGTCCCCATGAAAACACTGTTGTGACTCCTTCCATCCTTCACACCAGAATTAGGAAGGGTTATTATCCTTAGCCCCTTTCTGACTAAAGAATTGAACCCTCACACCTTCCTCACCCACTCCCAGATTCAGCTCTCTTCAGAGAGGAGAGAGTCCTTGTGAATTCCCATGCTTGTCTCACTTATCCAAAATGGCAGGACAGGACAGCCTACAATAAGATGTCTTTATTTCCAGAATCACATTAGAAACCCCCTGACAAGGTTTATTTTAGTACACTCAGCCTCATTACTTGACTTGATCCATATTTTGAGTGATTCATCATCACAAAATAGAGCCACAGGTATCAGTTTTTTAAAAAATATATATCTGGTAATATTCAGTGTGCATAATCTTCCAGCTTACAAATCAAGGTATACTTTCCTTAAATTTTGAGAGCTTAGGCCATTTTTTCACTACAAGTTCTTATGTTGTGTAATTGCTACGGTCTGAGAATTTGCATCCTGCCAAATTCATATATGGAAACCCTAACCCCCCAAGGTGATGCTATTAGGAGGTGGAGCCTCTGGGGAGATGATTAGGTCATGAGAGCAGAGCCCACATGATTGGGATTAGTGGCCTTATAGAAGAGACCTCAGGGACCAAGCGTGCCCCTTCCACCATTGCGGATGCAGTCTGTGAGGAATGGGCCCTCACCAGATGCTGAATCTGTTGGCGCCTTGAACTTGGACTTCCTAGCTCCAAACAAATAACTGTTGCTCAGAAGCCACCCAAGTTTATGGTATTCTGTTACAGCAGCCTGATGGACTATGGCATTAGTCAAAAGTTGCATAAGAAGATAAATAGTATATACTCAAAAATCACTATTTCTTGTCACTATTATCCCTACTAAAAAAAAAATTTAAGCATCACTTGGAATGGGGATCTCCCATCTTTATTTACTTGTTCATTTTAT
>NW_012156173.1:7284718-7296137 GCF_000956105.1 Propithecus coquereli
AAAGCAAGAATCCCAATCCCTCCGTAGTTCAAGGGAGCATGATCTGAGGGAAGGATTAGTTTGAAGTCTACTGTAGCCACTCCAGCTTTTTAGCTTTTTATTTAATTTATTTTTATTTTGAAAGATTCAGGGTTACAAATTTTTTTGTTACATGGTTGAATTGTATGTATAGTGGTGAAATCAGGAATACTACAGAACTCATTGCCCAAATAGTGTACATGTACATGATAGGTACTTTATGATCCCTTGTCTCCTTCTCATCCTCCCCCCTTCTTAGTTTCTTATGTCCATTATTCCACTTGTGTGATCACATATATCATCTTTTTGCTCCCACTTATGGTATTTGTTTTTCCATTCCTGAGATATTTCACTTACGATAAAGGTCTGCAGTTCCATCCAAGTTTGAGCAAAAGACATTTCATCTTCTTTTATGACTGAGTGGGGTATGGAGATATATAGATATATAAAAACATACTACATTTTCTTTATCCTCTCACTTGATAAGCAGTTACCTCATCTTTGCAATTGTGAATTGTGCTGCATCTCAGGTGCAGGTGTCTTTTTTATATTAATATGGCTTTTTTCAGTTGGGTTAATGGATCAATGGTGGGTCTACTTTCAGTTCTTTGAAGAATCTCCATACTGTTCTCCATATAGTTCGTGCTACTTTATGTTCCCATGAACAGTATATGAGTTCCCTTTTCAGCGTATCCGCATCATCTGAAATTTTCAACTTTTTAATAATGGCCATCCTGATTGGAGTAACAGTGGTATCCCACTGTGATTTTAAACTCACATTTTCCTGATGATTAGTAACATTGAGCATTTTTTCATGTTCGTTGGCCATTTGTATATCCTTCCTTTCAAAAAAATCTGTTCATGCCCTTTGCCCACCTTTTCTTAGCGTTGTTTTCATCTTGTTGATGTGTTTGAATGACTTGTAGATTGTGGATATTAGTCCTATGTCAGATGTATAGTTTCCAAATATTTTCTCCCATGCTGTATGTAGGCTGTATATTTATGCTGTTGATAATTTCCCTTCCTGTACAGAAACTTTTAGTTTAATTGTCTCACTTACTCCAATTCTTTGCCAAGCGTCTAAAAGAGTTTTTTCTGTTTTCAAGGACTTACATTTAAAGTCTTTAATCCATAGTAAGTTAATTTTTGCATATGGTGAGAGGTATAAACGCACTTTCATTCTTCTGCTACACTTCTCCAATTTTCCCAGCACCATTTATCTATCAAATAGTCATTTTCCGGTGTATGTTTTTGTCTGTATTGTCAAAAATCAGTTGATTGTAGTTATATAGCTTTAGTGTTGCATTCCCTATCCCCTAATCTATGTGTCTACTTTTATACAAGTTACCACGTTGTTTAGGTACTATAGCCGTGCAGTATAATTTGAAGTTAGGTAATGTTGCCTCCAGATTTGTTCTTTTTGCTTAGGATCACTTTCGCTATGCAGGCTCTTTTTTGATTCCATGTGAGGGTTAGGATTGTTTTTTCCTAATTCTGAAAAAATGACATTGGCATTTTGACGGGAATTACATTGAATCTATAAATCACTTGAGGCATATTGGTCATCTTAACAATATTGATTATTCCAATCTATGCGCATGCACTGTTTTTTCATTTGTTTGCATCATCTGTGGTTTCTTTCATCAGTGTTTTAGAGTTTTGTTTGTAGAGATCTTTCACCTCCTTTGCTAAGTATATTCTTAGGTATTTTATTTGCTTTGCAGCTGTCATAAATGGTATATTGAATTATTGATTTGACTCTCAGCTTGACTTACTAGTATATAGGAAATGCTACTTATTTGTGTGCATTAATTTTGTAACCTAAGACTTTAACTGAATTTGTCAATTCTAGGAGTCTTTGGGTTTTCTACATATAAGATCATATCAGCAGCACACAGGGATGTATTGACCTCTGCTTTCTGAGTTGGATGTCCTTTATTTCTTTCTCTTGCCTCATTGCTTTGGCTAGGATTTCCAGTACTCTGTTGAATAGAATAACAGCACCCATCCTTGTCTTGTTCCCGTTCTTAGAAAGAATGCTTTCAAACTTTACCCATTCACTATTATATTGGTTGCGGGTCTGCCATATACGGGCTTTTATTATTTTGAAGTGTTTCTTCTGTGCCTAAGTTTGTTGAAGGTTTTTATCATGGTTTTTAATCGTGTTGGATTTCCTCAAATGCTTTTCATGCATCTATTGAGACAACCAATCGTTTTTATTTATGTGGGGAACCATACTTATTGATTTGTATATGTTGAACTACCTTTTCATTCCTGGGATGAAACCCACTTGATCATGGTGAATTACCTTGATGTGATATTGGATCAATTTGTTAATATTAAAAATTTTGTTGAGAATTTTTACATCTATGTTGCTGAGAGATATTAGTCTAGTTTTCTTTCTTTTTTGTGTCCTGTCGTGGCTTTGCAGAATGGATTAGGGAGGATTCTCCTTCCATCTTGATGTTACAAAACAACTTCAGTAGAATAGGTGCCATTTCTTATTTCCAGGTCTGGTACAATTCAAATGTGAATCTGTCTGGCATGTGGCTTTTTTTAATTTATTTTTATTACTGTCTCAATCTCCCTACTTGTTGGTACATTGAGGATTTCTATTTCTTCCTGATTCAAGCTTAAAGTTGTGTTGTTCCCAAAAAATGTACCCATTTCCTCTACATTTTCTACCTTGTGGGTGTAGAGGTTCTCATAGTTTCTGATATTTTTGTATTTCTGTGGTATCAGTTGTAATTGGTCTTTTTTTACTTCTGATTATGTTTATTTGAATCCTTTCTTTAATATTCGTGGTTAACACAGCTCATAGCCTATTGTTTCTCTTTCAAAGAACTTCACTTCATATTGTTTTTTAGGTTTCAATTTCATTTGGATTCTGCTCTTATTATGTTTGCTATTTCTTTACTTCTGCTAGCTTTGGATTTGGTTTGCTCTTTTTCCAGTTCCTTGGGGTGTGACCTTAGGCTGTTACTTTGTAATCTTTGTTTTTTTGATGTGGGCAGGGAGTGCTGTCAAATTCGCTCTTAGCACTGCTTTTTCTTGGGATTTTGGTAGCTTGTGTCATTTTTGTCATTCAGTTTGAAAACTTTTCATTTCCATCTTCATTTGTCATTGACCAAAGGATCAATCACAACAGGAGACTGTTTAATTTCCCATGCATTTTTGTAGTTTTGAGAGTTTCTCTTGGAACTGATTTCTAGCTTTGTTCCACTATGTTCTGAGAAGATACATGGCACAATTTCAATTTTTTAAAATTTTGTGAGACTTGTTTGGTGGCCTAACATATGATCTTAGAAAATATTCCCTGTGCTGATGAGAATAGACATTTTGCAGTTCCAGGATAGAATGTTCTGTAAATGTCTGTTAGATCCATTTGTTCTAGAATCCTGTTTATAGTTTCTTTGTTGATTTTGTGCCTCCTTGATGACCTCTTCTGGTCTATTACTGTCAGGGGAATGTTGAAATACTGATTATTATGTCATTATTTATTTCCTTAAGTCCAATAGTATTTGTTTTATGAATCTGGGAACTCCTCTATTATGTACATATACATTAATATTTAGGATTGTTACACTTCTTTGTTAAACTGTTCTCTTTATCATTACGTAATGACCATCTTTGTCTTTTTTTTCCTGTTGATTTAAAAGTCTGTTTTATCTGACATAAGAATAGCTACTCCTCAATGGTGATATAACACCTATTAACCTGGATAGAGCTGGAACACATTCTACTAAAGTGAAGGATCCCAACAATGGAAAAACAATCACCACATGTACTCACCATCAAAATTGGTATTAGCTGATCAACATATGTAAGTGCACATATAAGAATAACATCTATTGGATGTCAGGCAGACGGGGAGGGGAGAGGAGAGGACAGGTATACATACAGAAAGAGTGCAATGCGCACCATCCGGGGATGGACACACTTGAAGCTCGGACTGGGGGGGGTGGCAAGGGCAACATACGCAACCTAAACATCTGTACCCCCATAATATGCTGAAATAAAAATAAAATTTTTTTCTGTGGCAAAAAAGGGTACTCCTGCTCACTTTTGATTTTCATGGAATATTTTTTCTATCCCTTTACCTTGACACTATGAGAAATCCTTACAAGTTAAATGGATTTCTTGCAGACAGCGTGTATTTAAGGGTTTTTTTTAAAATCCATTCTGCCAATCTATATCTTTTATAAGTGGGGCATTTAGACTATTTACATTCAATGTTAATATCGATATGAGATACTGTACCACTTACCTTGTTGATTGCTACCTAGTTGCTTTTTGTTTTCTCCCTTGTGTGTTACTGTTTTTGTAAGAGCTGTAAAGTTTTTACTATTATTTTTAACACTGTTGGATACAGATTATTCTGTTTGACGTATAGAGCACTTTTTAGGATTTCCTATAAGGGCAGGTCTAGTGGTGACAAATTCCCTTTGTGCTTGCTTGTTTTGGAAAGGTTTTATTTCTCCTTCATTGATGAAGCTTGGTTTTGTAAAGTACAAAATTCTTGGCTGACAGTTATTCTGTTTAAGAAAACTAATGAGCACCGCCGCGGCGCCCACGCGCGGAATGGCTGAGGGAGACAACGACCCCCACGGCGACGCGTCACCCCAGAGATCGGTCGTGCGGGCGCCGAGAGGCGCGCCCGGGGCCCCACCCCCAGGGCCGATCTCGTCGCGGCTGTAGCCGCCCGCGCCCGTCCCACTTGGAGCGGGGCTCGAGCCGGACCGAAGCCCGTCCCGGCACCGCCCACGGGCGTCCAGGCGCGTGGGAAACGGCACGACGGCCGGCCAGGGGAGGGCGACTCCAACGCACCGACCCTACCGAGGACGGCCACCGCGGCAGCAGACGACGGCACCACACACCACCGACACCACCGGACCACAGCCGGGACCCGCGACGGGCCCCAGAGCGACGCACACTGGGGCGCGGACGCCCCCCCCTATCGGAAGCCCGGCAGGGAGAGGACGAGACGTCGATAAGTCAGGGGCGGGCGGGGCCGTCAGGTACACGTCACAAGGGCGGCGACGGCAGGAGAGGCCCCCAGCCGCTGCGAGGAACAGAAAAGGGGCAGCCTCAGACAGCAGCCTGCCACCCAGAACACGCACGAGATGTCACCACCAGTGGCCTCCACGCACTGGGTGGTCCCACGGCACCTGGAAAGACCGGCTGCGCCTCCGGCGACCCCTCCCGCGCACGGGCCCCCCGGCCGCCACCGCGGTCACGCGCGGCTCCCAGAAACTCCCTCCTTCCACCCGCACGCCGTCGGACCGCCCCCGCCCGACAGTTCAACCGAGGCACGACGCCGGAGGGACGCCGCCGACGGCCGTGGCGGCCAAGGCGATGCTCTCCATCACAACGAGGTCAGGGATTCCGGCAGCGCGGTCGGGCGAACGCTCGTCGGGGTTGGTCGGTAGCGGAGAGGAAGAAAATGGCGCCGCCGCCTCCCAAGAGGAGCCGCAACGTGAAGCACCGGAGCCTAAGGGAGGTCGCGAGCTCAGACGCAACCAGGCCACCGGCTAAACGACGCCACAGGATCCCACCAACCCCACCGCGGGAGCGGTCCCACCACGCGCCCATAACGCCAGCCGGCCAAGAGCCTCCGGCCCACTCTCGACCCTCCCAAGGGCCACGGCCCCTCCGCCGGTGCTCCCAGAGCGACCACACCCGTCAGCCCCAACACCGCCACACCTAACATCATCGCATTCGTTCCCAATCCAATCCCGCTCCAATGGGGACACCACCCCCAGCGGAAAGACCCCCAAAGGCCAGGCGGCCCCGACACACGGTCTACACGCGCCACCGTGGGCGGCCATCCGTCCGCGGCCCCGCACGGGAGCAGATGGAGAACCCAATGAGCTCTACCCCTCTCCTCTCCCGCAGCACCAGGCGGGCAACCCACGGGTGCACAACACAGCGCACGCACGGGGGGCCCCCTCGCAGCCGGAACGCCGGCCAGGCCCAGCGCGAGCCCTCCCCCAACTCAGAGGGGGGAGGCGCGGGCCATGGTAGGCCAAGAGTGGCACCCGGCCCCCACCGCAGGGGCCAGAGGACCCCTCCCCCACAGAGGAGGAAACTGCCCACACACAACTAGCCGCCACCAGTGGGGGGGAGACGGCGGGAGCCGACGATGCACAGACAAGCATCCAGTTCAGGGATCCGGTACCCCAAAGAGGCACGCCTCCAGGTTCTGTAGAGAAGAGACTTTTCTCGCCAAAGGTGGATCATCCCCAACCCCCGGTCGCCCCCAACCGGGCCCCCTACCTTGGCGTTGTGAGAGCATCTGCGGCACGGGTACAGCGCACATGGCAACCTGAGCGCCCGCGGTTGGGGCCTCTAGTCCCACCACCTCGTCTCCAAGTGGACGTCCCCCATCTCCACGGGCGCGGAAAGAGGGACCCACTGAGGTAGCCCACAGTAGAGACCATCAGGGGTCGGGCGGCACCGGGACAACGGGACTGCCCACAACACGATAGCCCACGGGGCCATTGCCACAACCCCCGCCCGAAAAAGAGAAGAGCACGAGCCCCGCCGCTCTCGCCTTTCAAGTCCGCCCACGCACACCGCGGGGGCGACGTGGGCAACATCCCCGCCCACCCATGCAGCGCGGGGGGGCAACGGCTCTAGGCTTACCCGCCTCGACCCCCAGACAGACTGCTCGTGGACACACATAGCAGACTCCACAGTGGCCACCAGAGGGGGACGCCGGGAATGAGGGCAACGACCACCACTCTGTCCCAGGCAGCTCAAGAGAACCAGCCAGTGTACTCCAGAAGCACCATAAACGGCCACTCAGACCCGGCACCCACGCGCCAAGCGGGCGCTCGACCGGGCGGCGGGACGGTCCCCCCCACCACGGGGAGGGCTAACCCGCAAAAGCAACAACCACGAGGAGCCAGCAAGGGTTGCTCGCTGCGTCCAAAGGACCAACGTTTCCCACCGACTGCACAAGGCAGAGGGACAGGAGAGCGCAGTCGGGCCAAACGGTCTCACACTCCCCCACCGCCCACAGGTGTGGAAGAAGGATGAGACGCCTGCGAGCAGCAGTAGAAGAGCCGCCACATTCATCAGGAATGGGCGGTCCCTCGCCTGGCACGCGGCTCGAGGCCCGGGAGAACATGACACCACCACATCGATCAGGCCCCTGAGGGGGAGAGAAAGCACAGAGAGGTTAGCCAGGCCAACGAGGACCGCAATCACAAGGACCCAGCTTCTGCTTCGCCAGCCCTGCCTCCGGGAGGGGGGGGGGGGCGGCAAACAACCCGAAGACGAGCGATGCCTGACGTGCACGTGCAGTACAGAACCAGCGGGGAGAAAGAGGTTTGCCGCGAGCGCCCCCTCCGAATGCTCCTCGGGAGTCGGGACACCAACTAGAAACGGCGACACCACCGCCGTCGGAACACTCCAGCACCCCAGAGCCAGCGCGTGGGCCTGGGCGGTCAGCTCGAGGGGAACAGGGCTGGGCGCCGGATGACCGGCACCCCAGAACCCCTCTGTCGCCACACGGAGGGCCCAACTTCTCCAGCGGCAGTCACCAGAGAACGGAGGGCCCGACTTCTCCAGCGGCAGTCACCAGAGAACAGCGTGTTAGTACTAACCTGCAGGCGGAAGATGACGATCTGGGGTGACCAAAAATGCTGCGCCGGGGGACGGGGATGGGCCACCTGACCACACCTGCCCCCGCGACACTCGACACGGCCACCTGTACCCAAAAGGTCCCCAGCGCCGACAGACAAGGGGCACTCAGGGACACCTGGTCGACCCCAAGGGTCAGGGACACGCCAGAAAGCAGGGGAGGGGCGGGGACGCCCTCGCCGGCCAACCGTGCCACCCAGGGGCCGGCCGGTCCCCGGCCCCCAGTACGGGGGACTCGTGAAGGAGAAAACATCGGGACAGGACGACCGGGGCCTACGAGCGGCCGCGGCCCGGCCGGGGTCGCCCTCGCCGGCCACCAGTGCCACCCAGCGGCCGGTCCGTGCCCCCAGAGTAGGACTCGCAAGAAACCACAGACGACTGGGATCCCAGGAGGGAGGGACCGACCCCCCCCACGCACACCGTGCCACTCACAGGGCCGTCCCTGCCTCCTGAGCAGGATCCAGGGAAGATGGGTAGGAAAGGCAAGGCCGAGGGACAGGGACAGGGACACGCACGGGACGGCGGCCCGTCGCCGGAGAGCCTCCTCTCCTGTCCACCTGTGCCATCTCCGTTCAGTCCCCGTGGGGTGGGTCGGGTCGCCAAAGCTGCGGCGGCGTGCTGGTCGACCTGCCCGGGCAGCCCCAGGAACTGCTCGGCTGGCTGAGGCCGAAAGCACGGCGACAACCTCCTACCACCACAAACCTGCAAGCCCAAGCTCTGGCTCACAGATGTCACAGCCAGCGCCCTGGTACCAACCAGATGGCCCTGCGAAGACTGCTCGCTTCCCGGAACTCAGCCTCGTTCACATCGGGGACTATCCCCTGCTTTGCCTGCTGCACCGGAGCTTCAGGAGACAAGAGACTTGTAGAAAATCGGCCGCCAGATGGAGCCAGACCGCAGCCGGCGCCAGCCATCAAACGTCTCCTCAAAAACACGCGCCAACCCTTTGGAGCCCATCATTTCAGAGCCCACAGGGTGCCTTGAAGGCATCAGACACAGTCCCGCTACTCCCTACGGAGGCCATCGAGAAATGAAGTGTCATTCTACGGCCACACCACTCTGAACGCACCCAATCTCGTCTGATCTTGGAAGCTAAGCAGGCTCCAGCCTGGGTAGTACTCGGACCAAAGAAAGGATGGGTCGACCCGACCACAGAAATCGTCCACCAAACCCGTCTCTGCAAAGACCACAACATAGCCAAGAGACAGAAAGACAAAGAAAAAGAAAGAAAGAAAGAAAAAGAAAGAGGGAGGAAGGAAGGAAGGAAGGAGACAAAGAAAGAAAAACTCAGAAAGAAGAAAACAATAAGAACACAAAGAGAAAAAGATAGAAGGAGAGAAAGAAAACACATCAGAAAGACAGAAGGAAAAAAAAAAGAAATAAGGAAAGAAAAACAGGCAGAGAGAAAGAGAAGGAGGAGAAGGAAGGAGAAAGAAAGAAACATGAAAAAAGAGAGAAAGAGAGGATGACAGGAGGAAAGAAGGCAGGCAGGAAGGATGGAAGAAAGGAAGGAAAGAAAAATGGAAAGAAAGAAGAAAAGGCAGAAGGAAGGAAGGAAAGAAAGAAGAGAAAGAGAAAGAAACAAGGAAACGAAGAAATCAAGGGCAGAAGGAGGAAGAGGAAGAGAAAGAGAGAAGAGGGGGAGAGAGATGATAGATGAGAAAGCCTCTCTAGGATAGAATCACGAAACCCAGGATGGAACTGTGGTACACTTCACATTTTTAGAACATGCTGGCCGTCGGAAGGAAGAAAGGAGCAAAGGACACAGAGAACACATTCACAGGGCCTGGCCGGGGGCCAGGGTGGGGCGGCCCGAGGCTGTGGCCAGAGCCCTCTCCGCGGCAGGAGGTCGCAATACACCGAAGGGATTTTTCCATGACATCCGCCCGCCGCTAGGTGACCCCCGTCGTCCACTGATCCAAGTGTCAGCCTGGAAAGAACTGTCGCCCCGGTGGGGGAGGGAGCGTGGCGGTGGGAGTGGGTGTACACTGGGTCGCAGGCTGCCTCCCGGCCCCTCTCGGCGGACCACGTCTCTCTGCCCCCGGGCACCCTCCCAGCAACTAGTCGACCAGGGAGCCCGGGGGCGGGGGGCGCACGGCAGGGCCAAGCCCCTGCCGAGAGAGGAGAGGGCACCATCGTCCCGTGCTAGACGCCACGGGTGGAAGCACGACCTGCCGAAGAGGGATGGACGGTACAGAGAGGTTCAGGGCGGAGCCCCTCACGATGATCTCACAGTCGGAATATCTGTCACGGTGGACCGCAGCGCATGAAGTGGGCGCTCCCGGTAACAGCGCGCGTGCGTGTGTGTGTGTGTGTGTGTGTGTGTGTGTGAGTAAGAGAGAGAGAGAGAGAGAGAGAGAGAGACAGACAGACAGACAGACGGACGGACGGACAGACAGACACGGGAGAAGACGGTCGGTACATTCACTCACTCCTGTACCCGGGCCAGTCGTTTCTCCCAAAGGACAGAAGTCCATAAAACACCGACCTCTAAAGAGTGTTTACACAGAGCTAACCCTAGGTAAGATCAGTCAGGAGTCTAGTGAGGTGAATCGTACGGTCCCAAACTGGGACTCCAGTCACAGCCCCGTGACGAAAGAGGTCATTTCTCAGAAAACATTTGCTGGAATCTTCTTAATTGAAATGATCAGAAATAAAGACACTTCCAACAGAACTTTTAGATTTTCAAAAATTGGTAGCACAAAATTTATGATCATATACCTCCAGTGTTTTTTCTGCAATTTACTTCTGTATTGATACTTCCTCTGGCTGTTCTTTCCCCCAAGGCAGCTGTGAATTAAATGTCTTGGAATTATAAATATTCTTACCTGAAAACATTGTGCTTGTACCAGCATCTGCAATATTAGTTCAATTTCTAAATAGTGGCAAATGCATTACAGTCATTCATCAGCTTCTGATGCCTGTCATACTTATTCTTCTAGGCTTCGTCTATTTCATAAAGATATTTTCATTGAACTCAAAAAAAAAAAAAAAAAAAGAAGATTAACGATAGGATCCTATTCCCTTCTGGCTTGTGAGGATTCCTCTGTGAAGTCTGCTATTAGTCTGATGGGTTTTCCTTTGTAAGTTTCTTGATGTTTTCATCTTACAGCTTGCAGGATTTTCCCCTCCACTTTGACTTTGGCCAATTTGATGACTATGTGCCTTGGAGATGTCCTGCTCACAATTAATCTTCCAGGAGTTCAATGACCTTCTTGTATCTGGATGTCTAAATCTCTAGCAAGCCCAGGGAAATTTTCCTCCATTATTCCCTCAAGTAGCTTTTCCACGCTTTTTGCTTTTTCTTCTTCCCCCTCAGGGATACGTATAATTCTTATGTTTAGTCATCTTACATAGTCCCATAATTCTCTAAGACTTTGTTCATTCTTCTTGATGCTTTTTTCTTGATTTTGACTGACTGGCTTAATTCAAAAGCCTTGTCTTCAAGCTCTGAAATTCTTTCTTGTGCTTGGTCTAGTCTGCTGTTAAAATTTTCCACTGTATTTTGTACTTCCCTAAATGATTCTTTCATTTCCAGAAGTTCTGTTATGTTTTTCTTAACTATCTCTTTAGTGAATTTTTCATTCATGTCCTGAATTATTTTTATGGTTTCTTTGTGTTGGTTTTCAGCTTTGTCATTAATTCTGTCAAGCTTACTTGTTATCCATATTTTGAATTTCATATCTGACATGTCATAAATTTCCTTATGGTTGTGTGATCCTTTGGTAGTATAAAAACGGCCTGTTTTTTCACG
>NW_012156174.1:0-1262 GCF_000956105.1 Propithecus coquereli
CTTACCCAGCACTGCTCATATGGACTTGTTTACAACCAGGATCAATCATTTGTCTCAAAGCTTCCTTCTTCAAGCTTTCTGATTTTTATCAATGGCCAAAATACATCCAAAATCATGCATCAAAACATTGGCTTTATCTTTGACTTTTCTCTTTCACTAACATTCAGGTTGATTGATTCTTCTCACATGATATCTTTCTCCTCCATCCCATCTTTTCACTCTATTTTTATCACCTAGACTATGATAAACATCCTGCCATGAATCTGTCCTTGCTCTAATTCATCTCCTCACAGCTGCAACACCAACCTTTATAAATGCTATTTACAGCTTAATCCTCTTTTCCTCCTTAACATAGAATTCCTCACCCTCTTGCTTACCACTGTTCCAGTTTCTCAACCTGGCAGTTATACTTCTCACAGTCTGGCACCAAATTGTCTTCCCAAGCTCATCTTCATGATTTTCCTACACTCCCTTTCCATTCCAGCCCAAATAATTTAATCATTGTTGTCTGAAACACCTTGCACTTGCTGACTTCTGGGTGTTTGCTCAAGCCACTAACTCAATCTGAAATTTTGATCCCATGTCTTGAACTTGTCCAAGAACTTTTCTTCCCATGTCAAAACGCCATCAAGCCCTATCGTCTTCAAGAAGTATTTTCTGACCACCTCCACTGTCCATGGTATTGTCCCTTCCAAAACCGGAGGCCACTGGTTATTGATAGGGTGGATTGGTATTTACATATTATCTCTTTGGCCTTCCTGATTTTCCCATGTGCAGGGACTATACTTTTTTCCTCTGTTTACCTTTAGTGTTTGGCACAGGGCCTGGACATCAGACATGTTCAAAAGCTTTTACGTACAATGGTCATGCTGAGGTATAGGTTGAAGGTTTAGAGGCAAAGAAGATAAAGTTTAGGGGACAGATAATGGAGGTGTTGTTACTATTCTGGTTCCTCTGCATGAAAGAGGCATAAACTACCTGCATCTAGTTGGCCATCTCGATCCCATCTCTGATAGTTATTTTCTTTCAGGACTTCAAAAAATATTATTCTGCTCTCTTCTGGCCTCCATTGTGTCTGATGAGAACTTCGTAGTCGTTTGGATTGTTGTTTCTTTACAGGAAATGCATTGCCTTTCTCTTCCTGCTTGCAAGATTTTTTTCATCTCTGTCTTTAGTTTTTAACAGTTTGATTGTGATACCCCTGGGTGAGGATTTTTTTTTAAATCCTGTTGGTGATTTGCTAAGATTTTTTTTTTTTTTTT
>NW_012156174.1:12038-12519 GCF_000956105.1 Propithecus coquereli
AGTCCACTTATTGTTAGTTGATCTGTATTAGATGTAGACAAGTAAATTAAAGCTCCTTTTTATTACCATGTTTCTATTTACTTCTTCTGGCTTATCGTGTAATTTCTGGTTTATGAAGGTATTACTATGTTATTTAGTGCATCAATATTTATAATTCTTGTATTTTCACCGCCTATCTACCTTTCAGCTTTATAAAGTTACTTTCATTTTTTGGCTCAAATTCCACCTTGGCTATTATTAAAAGCATGATTCTGCTTAAAATTTTTTTTGTTGTGTATCCTTGTCAATCTTTTTATTTTTTAGAATAAACTTTCTTTTAAGAATGGTTTAGATTTACATAAAAATTGTGATGGTCATACTGAGAGTTTTCATGTACTCCACGCCTGGTTTTCTCTATTATTAACATCTTATATTAGTATGGTATATTTGTTACTATTAATGAACCCATATTGATACATTATTATTAACTACAGTCCATACT
>NW_012156174.1:12569-12908 GCF_000956105.1 Propithecus coquereli
AAGGATGGACATATTTGAAACACGGACTTGGGCGGGGGAACCAAGGGCAACACACTTAACCTAAACATCTGTACCCCATAATATGCTGAAATAAAAAAAAAAAGCCTTTTGGATTTATGTATTAACCCTGTTTTTCCTTCCTATTTTCTAATTTATTATAATGTTTTTCTTTATTCCTTTTTTCAGCTTTCCTTTTTTTTATTTTGTTGTTCTCTTTCTAACTTTTTGTTTAAGATGCTTACTTGATTTTTATTGAAATATGTATTTAAGGTGACTTCCCCTTGAGTATTACTTTAGTTGTTCTGGTATATATTCTTTACATCATTATTATTTTTTTCC
>NW_012156174.1:24053-25065 GCF_000956105.1 Propithecus coquereli
TTAAATTTATATAATACAAATAAACAAACAAAAATAAAGTCCAGTAACTTTACTATGATGTGTGTTGGTGCTTACCATGTTGGATCAATTGCTTCTGGACATGGCGTACTCTTTCAAAATATAGAGTTGAGTGTCTCTTTAAAAGAAGCATTTACTTGTACTATATTTTAAAATTATCTTCCTATGTAGACTGTTCTATGGTTTCCTCTTCAGGGACGTCTACTATGCACGTGTTGACAAACTTTGACCTGTATTCTATACCTTGCAATCCTGTTAATATCCTTATCTTCTTGTTGATTTGTTTCATTATGCTTACTTATCTCATTTTTATCCTCTACATTACTGTGCTTTCTGCAATATCTGTTTCTCATTATACTCCTTTTAATTTTGTCTCCATTTCTGTGATGGTTTTGTTTTTTCTTCTGTTTCTTTTCTGAGTTCTGCCAGTTCTCATTTTAATTTCTGCTGTGGCCTGGTCTTCTCATTCTTGAACCATTTTCTACTTTGTATTGTTCCTTTACAGTGGCAGTTGCTTTGTTAAGTATTTTTCACTCACAATGAAATCTTTGGATATATATTTTTATCCAGCCCATGAAAACTATTTCTGGTGAATGCTTTCTGTATAAATGCTTTGTGCTATTTCTGATATTTAAAAGTACATACTATCTCTATGTGAGTGATGTATTAATTCTTTTTTTAAAACTCATATTTAAATGAGTTAAATTGTTCTCTATCAGCTATTCGCAGAAATTTCCTGTGGGTATTGTGTTATGGAAGGACAAGAATAGCTTTCCCATGCTGTGCAGCACAAGGGTTCCCTTCCATGTTTCTAGAAAGATGATTTCCTTCAGATATAGCACTCGTATATTCATGCCTTGTCAGTTTTCCCAAACCTTAGCAAGTTCAAGAGGGCTTGGTTCCTTCACATAATTTTGAATTTGCAGCATTTCTTCTAAACTTTTGAAAATTAGGTTTTTAATTTTTTTTTTTTTTATTTCAGCATATTATGGGG
>NW_012156174.1:26637-26973 GCF_000956105.1 Propithecus coquereli
TCAGCATTTCCAATTCATATAAATTTACCTAGAAAACTGGAGATTATCAGATTGGGTTATAAAAATTACATCTATTTGTGTCCTGTTTAGAAGAGATATCTGGAACAAAATCACACTTTTCCAGATATCTGGAAAAGCTAAAAATAAAAATAGATGGCAAAAGATATACTATGCAATCACTAACCTAAAAAATCTATTTTTGAATATCAAGACAAGCAGAAAGCAAAAAAAGGTACTAATAAAGATAATGTCAAATGGAATAATCACCAAGATCATATGATGATTATAAACTTGTATGTATTCAACACTTGAAAATATATAAGGCAACAAGTAACA
>NW_012156174.1:29808-32938 GCF_000956105.1 Propithecus coquereli
GGGAAGACACGTTAGGAGAGTTCCTGCCCTCCCATTTCCATGGGACGTCCCCTACACTTTGGAAACTTGATTCACTTGCATTTTACCAACTAGAATTGTGAAACTAATGTTTATAGACTTCAAAGGCTTTTTAAATTCAAATTAAAATCTTTAAATTGATTTCATGAAAGTCTTGATGCAGAGGGATGCAGAGGATTTGCCACACTGAGGACGTCGGGGAATCTATATTAGACTCTGTGCACCTGCGGCCTCCTCCCTGGGCATCGCTGGCTGCTCAGGACCATGTGACATTACAGAGAGGAAGCCACAGACTTGGCTCCTTGCTACTATTCGACACATGAATTCGAGAGGGAAAGTCCTCCTGTGTGTTTTGTCTGAACTTACACTATTCTGTTCCCCTTTTGTGGGGGCAATAACCGGACTTTAGGCTCAAGTTGTCATAACAGCATTTCCAGGGCTAGATTATGTCCCACATGACTTACTTTTAAATTTTGTTGGGTAAAAATACAAAACAAAAACACAAGCAAATTTTTTAAGCCCACGAGTTTTCACAATTAGCTCTCTACAGGACAAGAGGCAGAATATAACCCTGGAAGAGCAGTTCCCACTCTCAGTGTCTTGACTCTGGAGCATGTTTGTCCTTATTGGTGACAGATGCACAGACTTGTGAGGGTTTTGCCTTTTTCTAGTGAGGTTATGCTTCAAGTAAGACTCTCTCTAAATTCTCAGTGTCACATTTCTACTTCTCTCAGTGGAACTTGTGCACATAACTGTGGCAACTCCAGGAGAGAATCCCATGTGATTATTTATACCGGGGCTCCTATGCACGAGGTCACGGCAGAGGGGAAGGCAGGTGGACGTGGACAGGGGATGGGGGTGTTCCTGGCATCTAGGCTGAGCCCAGGGGGTCAGCAGGGCCCGGATCTATCCCAGCCTTCAGTGGGCTGAGTCATCTGCTCCGCACGATGACATCCAGGGAGGCCATATGTATGGCCTGTCTCTGAACCGAGGGCCAGCGCCCCCACCTCCAGAACTTCCTGGCCCACTGGAGCAGGTGAGACTGTTTGACTCCCACAGTCCTGGAGCCCAAGGGGAATTTCAGTCCTGAGAAGCCGCTGTAAACCCCTCCCCTACCACCGCACAAAGTTCATGGCAGAGGGAAAGTCAGGGAAAGAGGTGAGCCAGACCCCGGGCTGGGGTCTCCATTGGCTCTGACAGTCCCTAAGACTCTCTGTAATGCCCGGGTTATGAATGTAAGGTGCAGGGAGGGACCCTGGGGTGAGGGTGGGTCTGCAAGCCGCTGTCAGGCTCCTCCATGCCTGTCCCTTCTAGGATCCACTCTCAGGGAGAGGGACGCTGGCCCCTCACCTGCACGCCGGCACTCCACAGACAAAAGCCACCAGTACTGATGGCAAAAACACATCTATTAGGAACATCAGGAAGCAACACACGTCTTGGTAGGAGGAAGCCATTAGCATATAGGGGACGTGATACAAGGAGACAAAACAGGTTTTCTCCGAATGAACCAATATTCTCTTGGAGAAAACTTCCCACCTGGAAAGGCACACACAGCACGGTCTGGTTGAGTAGACAACCATGCTGGGTGATAGTAAAGGTGGCCCGAGGCTCTTGCCACCCTTAGCTCATGCTGGCAGGACCTGGCTGCAGGCAATGGCTCCCTGAGTGCAGGGGCCCAACTGCTGTCCCTGTTTTGGACCAACCGGCTCTTCCTACAATGACTGTGGCCCATGGCAGTGGTGTGGTGACCACACGTGACATCCTGCATCACTCTCATTTGCTCTGGATAGGAGGGATGCCCAGGGTAGCAGGAACACCAGTTGACCAGGGCCTAGAGTTCCTCCTGTGACAATTGAACTCCAAGGGACTAAGTCCTTGATGACCCCCAGTTTCTCCAGTAGGATCTGTCCACTAGTGTAACAAATGCCTGGACTTCAGTAGCCGTGCTGTGCATGGACACTCTTCCTGTGGCTGGCCCTGGGCTCTGGGCTGGGGCTGACCCGGGCTTGCCCTTCTGCAGGGAATCTTCCTGCCTTTTGCCTTTTTTATTGGGCTTCAGGCACGGCAGAGACTGTTTCCCTTTACTGAAGTGGCTTTCTTCTGTAAGTTTTCTGCCAGAAAATGATCGTATTCCCTGGCCCGGACAGCATGGCTCATCCCACTGTCTTGGGAGGTCCTTGTTCCTGTAGAACTTTGTTCGTGCTATCCTAGTTTGGGCCTCACCCAGGGCTCTGTCTTCTCAGAAGGACCAAACCTCTTCCCCTGACTCTTCCAGGGCACCTTCAATTTTGGCCTGCTGGGCTCCTGTTGGCCCTGGCTGCTCCCTCCCTTCCATGCGGGGGTCACATAGCCCTGGGAGGATGACATTTCCCTACTGGAGACACTCATGGAATAGGACAGAGGGGCCTGAGAAGGCAACATGTCTGCTGTGGGTGGGGGCAATGTCGGTGTGACAGCCTGGAAAGTCAGGCCAGTGGCACAGTCTTGGAGAAGAACTCCAGTGGCAGGACCTTGAAGCTGGTTCTCTGACTCTATTTCCACTTGGAACTCAAACTTACTCACAACCTTTGCTTCGAGGCGTAGCTCTCCTGCACCCTGACTGGGAGAAATTCTAGAGAGTGGGGAGCTCTTACTGGTCCCCAGAGATCCCGAGCTCAGATTCACATTGAGGGCTTGGTAGTTTGTGATCATACTTGCTCCCACGCTGACTTCGCAAGCAGGGTCCTTCTCCTCCTCAGCCTGTGTGGTCTCTGGGGCCCTTAAGATTGGGACCCACCGCTGAGCCCCAGCACTGCTCCGCTACCCAAGGGGTCTCCTGAGGCCACGCTCTCCTTCTCCTCCCCTGACGCATCCCTGGCCATTGCTGGACTTCCACTTGGCACTGCGCTGCCTCTCTTGATCCCTAGGACAGTCCCACTATGCCAGGTTCTGTCCCCGAGGCTGAGTGCGAGGGGCTGAGAAGGTCACCTGCCCTCCTGTCCAGTGGGAGGGGCCTCAAAGCACCCACAATTGTCCCCAGACTGGGGCCCTGTTGTATCCCTCTGGACTTCCGCTCTCACAGGGGAGCGGACAGAGAGAAAACCAGTCAGGGTGAGGACTGACTTCTCTGTTG
>NW_012156174.1:35484-35799 GCF_000956105.1 Propithecus coquereli
CAAATGGGCAAAGGAAATGAACAGAAACTTTTCAAAAGAAGACAGAATCATGGCCAGCAAACATAGAAAACAATGCTCAACATCTCTAATCTCAGGCAAATGGAAACCAAAACCACAATGACATATCACCTAACCCCAGTGAGATTGACCTCTATCAAAAAATCCCCAAAAAACAAACACTGGCCAGGATGCGGAGAGACGGGAACACTCTTCCACCGCTGGTGGGACTGCAAATTAGTGTAACCTCTGTGGAAAAGAATTTGGAGATACCTCAAAGAGCTGCAAATAGAAATACCATTCGATCCAGCAATAGCA
>NW_012156174.1:36213-36490 GCF_000956105.1 Propithecus coquereli
TCCTGTCTTGTCTCCATTTCTTGTGTCTCCTGCCTCTCCCAATTCCCACTCCCTCCTCCAGGGTCCGCGTTGACTACCCCGCAGGTCGGGACACCTGGGTCCCACCTGTGGCTATGTCCTTGGCTGCTTTCACCTGCACACCCAGGAGGCTGGGAGGGCAGGGGGGCCCCCTGCTTGTCTTCTGCCAGACTCTGAGCCCCCCCTGGGAATTCACGCTCAGGCTCTGTGAGCCCCTCAAATGCTTGGGATCTGCTGGGGGGGGGTGCCACTGGCCTTT
>NW_012156174.1:36540-38853 GCF_000956105.1 Propithecus coquereli
GTGAATCTGAGTTCGGGGTCTCTGGGGACCAGTAAGTGCTCCCCACTGTCTGGAATTTCTCTCAGCCAGGGTCCAAGAGAGCTACACCTCAAAGCAAGGGTTGTAAGTTTGAGCTTCAAGTGGAAATAGAGTCAGAAAACCAGCTTCAAGGTCCTGCCACTGGAGTCCTTGTCCAAGAATGTGCCACTGGCCTGACTTCCCAGGCTGTCACACCAACATTCCCCCCGACCCACCGCAGACATATTGCCTTCTCAGGCCCCTCTGTCCTATTGCATGAGTGTATCCAGTAGGGAACTGTCATCCTCCCAGGGCTATGTGACCCCGCATGGAAGGGAGGGAGCAGCCAGGGCCAGCAGGAGGCCGGCAGCCCAAAATTCAAGGTGTCCTGGAAGAGTCAGGGGGAGAAGTTGGCCCGGCTGAGAAGACAGAGTCCTGGGGGAGGCCCAAACTAGGAGAGCACGAACAGAGGTCTGCAGGAACAAGGACCTCCCCAGGGCCAGGGGATACGATCATTTTCTGGCAGAAGACTTACAGAAGAAAGTCGCTTCAGTACAGGGAACACTTTCTGCAGTGCCCGAAGGCCAATATCAAATGGCAAAAGGCAGGAAGATCCCCTGCAGAAGGGCAAGCCAGGGTCAGCCCCAGCCCAGAGCCCAGGGCCAGCCACAGGAGGAGTTGTCCACGCACAGCACATCTGCTGAAGTCCAGGCACTCGTTACACTAGTTGGACAGATCCTAGTGGAGAAACTGGGGGTCGGCAAGGACTTAGCTCCTTGAAGTTTGCTTGTCACAAGGAGGAACTCCAGGCCCCCGCACATGGATGTTCCTGCTACCCCAGGGAACCCTCCCACCCAGAGCAAAAGAGAGTGATGCACGATGTGACCTGTGGTCACTGCACCGCCACCACAGGCTACGGCCTTCCCAGGAAGAACAGGGAGGTCCACGGCAGGGATGGCAGTTGGGCCTCTGCACTCAGGGAGCCGGTGCCCGCAGCCAGTTCCTGCCAGCATGAGCTAAGGGTGGCAAGAGCCTCGGGCCACCTTCACTATCACCCAACATCGTTGTCTGCTCAACCAAACCGTTGTGCTTGTGCCTCTCCTAGTGGGAAGTTTTTTCCGAGTGAAAGCTGGTTCATCGAGAGACCTGTTTTGTCTCCTGGTATCACATCCGCTATATGCTAATGGCTTCTTCCTACCAAGACATGTATTGCTTCCTAATGTTCCTAATGGATGTGTTTTTTCTCATGAGTGCTGGTGGCTTTTGTCTATGGGGTGCCGGGGTGCAGGTGAGGGGCCAGTGTCCTTCTCCCTGAGAGTGTGTCCTAGAAGGGACAGGCATGGAGGAGCCTGACAGCGGCTTGCAGACCCACCCTCACCCCAGAGTCCCTCCCTGCACCTTGTTTTCATAACCCGGGCGTTACAGAGAGTCTTCGGGACTGTCAGACCCAGTGGAGACCCCAGCCCGGGGTCCGTCTCACCTCTCTTTGCCTGGCTTTCCCTCTGCCGCGAACTTTGTGTGGTGGTAGGGGAGGTATTTTCAGAGGCTTCTCAGGGCTGAAATTCTCCTCGGGCTCCAGGAATGTGCGAGCCAAACAGCCTCACATGCTCAAGTGGGCCGGGAAGTTCTGGAGGTGGGGGCGCCGGCCCTCGGTTCAGAGACAGGCCAGAGATCTGGCCCCCCTGGATGTCATCGTGGGGAGCAGATGACCCTGCCCACTGAAGGCTGGGATAGATCTGGGCCCTGCTGACGCCTCTGGGCTCAGCCTAGACACCAGGAGCACCCCCAACCCCTGTCCACGTCCACCTGCCTTCCCCTCTGCCGTCACCTCGTGCGCAGGAGCCCTGGTGTAAATAATGGGATTCTCTCCTGGACTTGCCACAGTTATATGCACAAGTTCCATTAGAAGAAGTAGAAATGTGACACTGATAATTCAGAGAGAGTCTTACTTGAAGCATAACCTCACTTAAAAGAAGGCAAAACCCTCACATGTCTGTGCAGCTGTCACCGGTAAGGACAAACGTGCTCCGGAGTCAAGACACTGAGCGTGGGAACTGCTCTTCTAGGGTTATATTCTGCCTCTTGGCCTGTAGCAGCTAATTGTGAAAAATCGTGGATTTTTAAATAATTTGTTTTTGCTTTTGTTTTGTTTTGCTTTACCGAACAAAGTTTAAGAGTAAGTCTCTTGTGATATAATCTAGCCCTGGAAATTCTACTATGACAATCTGAGCCTAAAGTCTGGTCATTACCCCCACCAAGGGAGGAAGGCTCAGGAATAGTGTAAGTTCTGACAAAACTCGCAGAAGGACTTTCTCT
>NW_012156174.1:39833-40100 GCF_000956105.1 Propithecus coquereli
TGCAGCCTCCAGCCTGGGCGCCCTCCTCCAGGCACGACAATCCTGCAGCCAGGCCAGGTGCACAGAGAGCACCTCAGGTCTGCTGGCATCTGCCCGCCTCCTAAGGGAGGCGCACACAGAGCCTGGGCCGGGCCAGCAGCAGCCCCAACTCCACACGTTTCCTGAGTCCCTGCTGTGCACCAGGCCGACACATTAGAGGCGTGGAAAGAACCTGGACCTACTGCCCACGCCCCTTCCCACGGTCCAGGTCATCTCTGGTGCCAAGAA
>NW_012156174.1:40249-41648 GCF_000956105.1 Propithecus coquereli
CCACCATGCCTCGCCCCAAGGTACACACACCTTTTCAGACGGCCTTTGCTCCTCTGATCTCTCTTCCCTCCTGCCATCAACATCTGCTATGAAGGAATCATGGTTGTGTTAATTGAAAGAAAATAAGGTTTATACTTTGGAAAAAGGAGAGCTCTATTTCTCATAAAGGGTAGCAGCCTGTTGGGTGGCCATTCCAACAGTCCCCTGGCCAGAAGCCACGGACAAGTGCTTCAAAGGATAGAAAAAAGGAGTAAGATTTTATACTAAGCGGGGTGGCCAAACACACACATTCAACAAGCTATAGGAGGAGGCATGAATATTTATGAAAAGAGAAATCATGTGCATTTGTAATTGTGCTTTCCCTCTTCCATCACATCACGGCTGGGAACTCCATTGTAAGATATTTCTGGGGTCCCCTTGGCCGAGAAGGGTCCCCTCAGTTAGCAGAGGAGGTAGGTGGGAAGAAGCTCAGGATTTTATTTTTAGTTCACAGTTACAGCATTGCTCACAGGGTGGGCATTCTGTGGTAAAACACTTGGTCTACTGAAAGGTCAATGCTCCCACTAGTGCATGTATCTTCGGGGATCCTTCCTTGGACAGGACTGATCCATCTTCCCTCTCCTGCCCTGTCTGTCCAAGGGGAGGCTGGAGGGACCTGCCCTGCTCCCTCCCTGGCAGAGCAGCCTGCCTGTCCAAGGCCTTCAGCCCTTTTTCTGGCCTTAGGACCTTGACCTTGGTGGCATCTCATCCTCTTCTTCACCCAGGGCAATTTCCAAAAGGCCCCACAGCTTCCCAGGTGGAGGACTGCCAGCCATACTGCCCCAGGGCCTACTGTGGCAGAGCCAGCATGACTGAGCGCCAGGGGCTTTACTGCCCAGGCATCACTGTGGGCCCGGCCCCAACACCTCGTCCCTGGTCCCCGGTGAGTACAGGCCCCACCAGGCCTCCCAGAGGGCCAAGATCAGGGATGCAATACAGTAAAGGCCGCGTACCTGCCCTCTGGGGCCCATTGCCTAATCTGTGAGAGACAGAGTAGCCCAGGCAAGATGGGATGAAACTACTGCAGAGACAGAGCAGGTAGAACTTTAGCCATTAAACACGGACAATGAAAACGTACTATAACATGTAAAGGGTGGGCCCAGTGTCCAGTGTCCAGGATCCACCGGAAAAGGGACTAAATACAAATATGTCATCAGCTAGGGAAAGGCACCCTGGGCTGACTTTAAGGGCACATGAAGCAATGCCACTTATGTACCAGATGCGTCTACTAACCATCGAAAGGAAATGCAAGGGCTGGAGCCCTCGGAAGGCTTCGATGTGGGTAGAGTCCAGCCTCTCTGCTGCAGCCTGGGCCCAGGGTGCTGGACGGGGGTCTCTCGAGCTGCAGCAGAGCCTCAGG
>NW_012156174.1:41846-49083 GCF_000956105.1 Propithecus coquereli
AAACACCACAAAGGCCCAGAAATAAGAAAATATCTAGGCAGATAAATGGTTTATCAACCCAGTAGGATACTAGGTAACTATTAATAATGACAAGTAGGTACATTATCATTAGACGACTGACAGATGATAGACACATTGATTAACTGACAGACAGATGACAGACAGGTGTACCTTACCACAATGAAAGCTGGGTGTCGGTGCTATTAGAAAATAGTGACTTGGAGCTGTTTAGATTATTTAACAAGTCAAAGTGGTTTCATTTTTCTGAAAAGTTAAATTCCCTGTGCAGTTCCCAGAGATGTGCTGGCAGAGCAGGAGAGGAAGTGTGGCCGGGCTGGGCCAGCAGAGCCGGGCAGGGAGGAAGAGGAGGGAAGCCAGTGGAAAGAAGCCCCTTGCCCTCAGCTCTTAAGCCTTGATGGGCCCCTGTTCCTCTAGGAGGGACTCTAGAGGACCTCTTGGTGACCTCTGCCCTCAGGGCCTTTTCGGCACTGCTGGCACAAGGACCCCAGGTAGTAGCCCTGCCAGGCTGGTACCTGGAATGCAGAGAAGGGCGCGGGATGCGAACTGGTGCCTGCCCTGCCCACCTGGGCTTTGCTGTGCCCTCACAGGCCAGGCTGCCCCAGCAGCCCATGTGCACCAGGTAGGGGTGCCTGCATCCCCTGAGCACCGAGCACAGTGGGGCTGGCCCTGCCACCTGGGCACTGGCCTAAGGGAGAGACCCGCTGGAGAGAGCCCAGGGCAGTGTGCCCGGTCGGTGTGGCCAGGCTTGGGTGAATGAGGGAGGCGGGCTGGAGGGTGACTGGAGTGGGGCTCCTAAATGTGGTGGCGATGGGGTCTCAGACAGCAGCCCAGGCCCTGAGGCCTGGGTGGCGAGGAAGGAGAAGGGGGGGGGGGGCAGGAGTGTCCTGGAGGATGAAGAAGAAGGTCCTGCCTGCTCTAAACACCACTGCCCACCTGTGACTTGGACAACACATGGGCCAGCCTTTGGGGAAGAGGCTGAGGGTCCCCCAAGAGCCTCCAAGATGGGGGTCCCATGCACAGCAGGCTGTCCATGGGCTCGGTGGGGGTGAAGTTTGGGGCCACACAGATGAGAAATGGGCACTGTCCTCCACTGTCCTGTCACCCACACCCCTACTTCCCCTTGACCACACAGGGGACACAGATTGGAAGATGTGGATTTAAAGGGTCCTAAATTATGAGCTCATCCAAGACACCTCCAGAGCCTGATCCTATCACAGCCATCACTCGCCCAGCAGGAATCTCGTGTCCTGGGTCCACCCCTCTCCTGGGCAGCAAAATCCTGGAGGCAGAGGAAGCACCCAGGCTGGCTGGATGTTTGAGGGGCTAGAGCCTGGCTCCCGCCTTCGCATGCACAAGGTTCCTGGGGCCTGAGGAACAGCAGCTCCCTAGAAACCTCTTCTGCCAACCCAGGGCCCAGAGGACTGTGAACCTTGGTTGAGGCCAAGGCCTCTGGACAGTGGCCTGGTTGCCCCTGGAGTCTCATCAGCCCTCAGCGGTCTGAACCCTGGTGACACTTCTCCAGCTCCAGGTGAAGGGCCTGTGGAGGGGCCAGGGAGCCAGGCAGGCAGAGGGACTGGGCAGCCGTGAGTCCTCCAGGTCTGGGGCCCAGTCCAGCCTCACCTGTTCTCCTGCTTCCTGAGCAAATCTCTGGGAACCGCACAGGGAATTTAACTTTTCAGAAAAATGAAAACAGCTTAAATTGTTAAATAACCTAAATACCCCCAGCTCTCTATTTACTAATAGCATTGACACCCAGCTTTAATTGTGGTAAGGTGCACCTGTCTATCATCTATCTATTTACTGATCAATCAATCAATGCATCTATCACCTACCAATCACCTATCCTTTAATCAGTCAGTATATTATCACGGGCCATCCAGCTCTCTGAGGCTGGGTCTGCTACTGCTGCCCACAAGCACACAGGCCCACCCTGTCCCTCCAGCACCTTCTCCAGCCTCCAGGAGCAGACAGTGCCTCCAAGTGCCAGCCCTGCCCACCCAGCTTCTACTGCAAGGAGGCTGGTCTCCAAGCCACAGTGGGCAGTGGCCAGCAGGTGAGAGGGAGGGAAGACCTGGGCTGTGGGAAAGGGAGCAAGGCCGGGATGAGAGCCGGGGGCGGGGGCAGGACACTTCTCTGGGCACTGGGCTCCCACTGCAAAGACCAAGCATCACAGGAGGGGGTAGCCCGTGTTCCTCAGCATCCCTCACCCCTGGCAGAGCTAGTACTGTGACTCCAGTGTGGGGCCGTCCAGGACTTCGGCCTGCACCCTTGTCCTTGAGGGTACCACTGCACAGCCAAGGCCACATGCTACAGCTGTCTAGTGGGTAAGTATGGCCCTTGCAAGCGGCTGACGAGCATCACTGAATGCCAGCTGTGCCCTGCTGGGAAATTCTGTGCACTGGCCGAACTCACAGCTCCAACAAGTACAGACAGACCTAGGTGTCTTCCAGGGCAGAAAAGGCCTCGGGCAGCGGTGAGCCTAAGGGCGAGGAGACCAGGTGTGGAGGAGATGCTTCAGGGAGAAGCTCCGCAGCCCTGGCTCCCTGACCAACATGCGTCAGAGCAGCACAGACTTGTGGGCTAGAAGGAGGTCTGCATTTTCACTGCATTCCAAAGACCCCTTCCATCATTCACTCAGAGTGACCGTTGAAAGCACAATGTCCCCAGGCCCCACCCGAGGTCAAGAGGTGTGGGGTCAGCCTTGGTGCCTGGTTCTAGAAAGCTCTCCAGGTGCTTCTGACATCACCCAGCTCTGGGTGCCCCATCGTTGCACCCCTGCCTAGAAGCAAAACTACACCCAGACACCCACTTTCAACAGAGGCCTTTCAGGACCCCACTCTTCCCAGGGTCCCACGCCAGCTGGCTCTGGGTTAGGGACTTCTGCAGCCTGTGGCTGTGGTGCGGGGAAAGCACGAGCTACTCCATAACTGACGCTGCAGCCTCCAGCGAGGAGGGCAAGGGAACGCTGACCAGATGTCCTCTCCCCCAGGAGACTGGGCTGCAGCTGGCTGGTGCAAGCGTGGAGCTGCCAGCAAGGACCTGGCTGACGGGGCACGGGGCCACCTCTACCCACCCTCACACTCCCGCCTCGAGGGTACCCACTGCCCTGTGGGCCGCTTGTCTCCCTCCCAGCCCTCTGCTGGCCCCAGGGCTCTGACCCCTTCCCCGGCACAGACCACAGTGGCCCTGCCTGGGATACCAGGCCAGGGATGTGCTGCACAGCCAAGCAGGAACCCTTGTCCCCAGGGCCTCCCCACTCTGCCCCATCCCGCCATCCCTGAAAACCCTCCCCACCTCTGACCTTGGGAAACCTTTACTTGAATAACTGGCCTCCCAGAGCCGACTCTCCCTCCTTTGCTGCTCTCGCCTCGTCCACTTCCCACCCAGGGGGCCTTCTCAGGCCTGTCACTCCTCCCCCTCTTGGGTTCTCCTTGCTTAGGACAAGCGACACTTGGCCTTGTATTTCCCTGGCAACCCACCCCAACAGAATCGGACCCCATTTTCTGCCCATTCATGCATCCAGTCAGCAACGTTGACCCAGGGGCTCCAGAGCTGAACGAGTCCCTCCCTCTGGATGCTGAGAGGGCTTCCTAGCCTGGTCTGCTGGGAGGGAGGGACCTGGAGAGAGGAGGCTGGACTGCTTGGCCTATCCCCAACCCCTCTCCCCCAACTTCTCTGCCTCCTGCAAGAGCGCTGGTCCCAGACTGATGCCTCTAGCACCTGGTCTACGGAAGGCAGCAGCACAGCCCCAGAGGGTGGCAAGATGGCTCTGGAGGACAGCTCTGCTCTGGGGGCCACCTGTCAATGTGGCCAGCACTCCGCCTCCCCAGGTGGGCAATGTGTCCCCTCCATGCTCCCTGAGCAGGACAGGAATGGTATTCACAGTTAGCTCCATTCCAGGGTCCAGTCCAGCAAGAGAGCAAGGGGAGGAAATCCCTGCTGGTCAGGGAGGAGCAACCCCCACTGCCCTGGGGGCCCACAGGCCAGATGCAGACATGCAGGGGTCAGGCCACACCAGGGACCTGACTACTTTGCAGCTGAGATCACTGAAAAGACACCTTTGTCCAGTCTCTGCCACCTCCCTTCCCACCGACCTGACAGAGCAGACCATGAGTGAGAGGGTTCATGGGAGAGGAGGCTAGCAAGGGTTCCAGCCCTTGGGCCTGATCTGGGCATCCCCAGGGCCAGCTCTAGGCCGTCTGCTGTCCACAGCTCCCTGTTCCTCAAGGATTCTCCTTAGTCAAGGTCCTTCTGCTTGGCCCACATTTTTCCAGCATTTCCTGCACTGGGGGAACTATCCCTGCTGTCCCCCCCCGGGCACTTCTATCCTTTGGCAATGGTGGACCCCACTCCACATCCTCCTGGCTCCTACCTCTCCAGCACCCACACAACAGAGTGTCACACCTGTCCTGGTGGTCACTACTGTGTCCAGGCCTGAGGCCACGGCTGTGTCCCAGAGGTGACATGCCAGTGGCCTGGCTGACCGATCCAAGGGTCCAGTGGCCAGGAGTGGGGGCCTGTGGGCAGTAAACTTGCCTGTCATCTTCCCCACTTCCCTCAGGCCTTGCTTGAGTCTCCAGGCAATGCTAAGTCCTGGGCTGTGTATTCTGATCATGATGCCGTAATCTCTGCATTTATGGAGCACTGAGACTTCCTGGGCAGGAGCCCCCAGCACAGAGGCACAGCCTCCATGTGGGCGAAGCCTGGGGCCTCCCCTGCTGGGGGCCTCCCTGGTTTTCCTTCCCTGCCCCACCTCCCAGGCCCCAGTCTGGGTCCCGCCCCCTTCACAGGGTTCTACTGACCCCAAGGGATGGAGCTGGACTGGCAGCCCTGCCCCCTGAGCACCAGTGGCCCCGAGCCTGGGCTGAGCAGACTGCCAGGGTGCCAAGCCTGTGATGGGGGCAGGTTCTGCCCTGGAGCCAACGTGACAGAGGCTGGCAGGCAATGCTGGGGGGGTGGCTCTTCTGCTCTAGAGGGTCCACCTGGCCCCACCTGGAGGCTGGCACAGAAAGTACTGGACCCTCCTACCAGATGCTGAGCCCCTTCCCCATTTCCTGAGATCCCCCTGAGCTGAGGGAACTGTCCCTGCCACCCTCATGGAGAGATCCTCTGGGAGATTCTGCCTCCCGCCCCCACCAGACACTTCCATCCTTTGGCAAGGGTGGACCCCACTCCATGTCCTCCTGGCTCCTACCTCTCCAGCACCCACACAACAGTGTCGCATCTGTCCTGGTGGTCACTACTATGTCCAGGACTGAGGTCTCGGCTGTGTCCCAGAGGTTAATGAAGCTACAGAAGAAAAGTTAAAAATGGACGCTAGAGTAAATAGTTCCAACATCCAATATCCACAAGCAAGAGATAATATTCTAAGAAATCAGAGAATAGCATTTCTCAGAAGTTAGGAAAGACATAGTCCTCAGATTTAAAAGGGCCTAAGGAAAAAGCAGGATATATTTTAAAAATTAATCCACACTGGACACAAAAGTTTAGAAAACCAAGGATAAAGCAAAAACCTTATCACAAGTGCCAAGAAACAAAAAGCAGGTTTTCCACCAAGTAACAAGGACCGTAATAAAAGCAGACTGCTCATCAGCAACACTGAATAGAAGCAAACAGATAACAGCATATTCCAAGTTCAGAGGAAAACAACTGTTTTTGTAGGAAAACAACCTACAAATTCAATAACCAAATCATTATTCAAGTTTTAGGACTACCGACTTTCCAGAATTCAAGAACTCAGAAAATTTACCAACCACAGGTTTTCTCTGAAAGAATTTCTGAAGGATATACCAAGCAAGACAAATTAACCCAAGGAGTAATATAAAAGAAACATCAGTACATGTAGCTCCTAGCTGTGAGCACGTAACACTACTCGGAATTACCTTCCTATAGTAAACAGCTAAAAAAATGGACAAAATGTAGCAATGATCTTCATACATTGGACAACAGGCAGCACCAGACCAGCTCTGAGAGAAATGAACAGATGAGGTGAGCCCCACCTACCACATCCTAGGGCTTTCTGCCGAGGCAATTTCCAAACTAGAGCCATGGGAAGGTAACCCAGTAGCGCCCCACAACAATGGTTATTAAAGAAGCAACAGTACAGGTGTAGAGAAGCCAGACTGATAGAATTTCTGGACAAGTCTTCCACAAAGGAGGGAGCTACAAAGAGAAAAATTTCATGAAATCTGAATTTGGGTTCCCTTAAGTCTTCGCCTGAATTCTAGTCTGTAAATGCACAGGGAGAAAGTCACAAGGCTGGGCTAAGAATAACTTCTGATGAAAGAACTTCAAAACAGAGGGAACTTCCTCTTCAAAACAGAGGGAAGTTCTCCTTCAGAGGGAACTTCAAAACAAACAATTCCAGCAGCTCACTCAGGGCCAGAACTCATTCAAACTTCTTCAGCAAGAGTGAAGAAACCTCACTGAATACTCGGGACATCTGGTGATACCCCAGAGGAGACAAGCTTAGAAGTGGGGGATAAATTAAACCTAGAATAAAGACTACTCTAGACTTGCCCTAAGAGTTTAAAAAGAAGCCTCGAAAGTAACTTAACTGCTTACCGGGGGAATACAACTCTATAGGAATACAATAAAAGGCCGCACTAAAAAAGCGTAACATTCAACGTTCATATTCCAATCAAGAATGAAAAAAATCTAACATCTGCTATAACAATGTCACTGGGTGAAATTAACAGAAGGCTGAAAACTATAGAAGAAAAGATCATTGACCATGAAGCCATAGCAAAATGAAGCTAATGGATTTAAAAAAAAAACAAAACAGGAAAGGAAAAAAGAATAGAGGGCCATTGATCTGTAGGATAAGATGAAATATGAGTAATTGGAGTCCCGGATGGAAACTAGGGGGAGAGGAGACAGAAAAAAATATTTGAAGAAATGATGGCCCCAAACTGCCCAAATTTTATGAAAATTATAAATGCACAGAATCAAGAAGCTTGAACGCCAAACACAATAACATTTTCACTCGAAAAGCACAACAAGGGCACATAATAATCAAATTTCGAAAAAACCATGACAAAGAAAAAAATCTTAAAAGTAAGAAGAGAGGAGAAAGTACGCTTCATATATAAATGAACAAAGATAACCATCACCACAAGCTTCTAGTCAGAAACCATACAAGCCAGAATACAATGAAATGACATCTTTTAAAGTGCTGAAAAAAAAACTATTAATTTAGAAGTCTATATCGACTGAA
>NW_012156174.1:49639-49936 GCF_000956105.1 Propithecus coquereli
TACCGACTTTCCAGAATTCAAGAACTCAGAAAATTTACCAACCACAGGTTTTCTCTGAAAGAATTTCTGAAGGATATACCAAGCAAGACAAATTAACCCAAGGAGTAATATAAAAGAAACATCAGTACATGTAGCTTCTAGCTGTGAGCACGTAACACTACTCAGAATTACCTTCCTATAGTAAACAGCTAAAAAAGATGGACAAAATGTAGCAATGATTTTCATACATTGGACAACAGGCAGCACCAGACCAGCTCTGAGAGAAATGAACAGATGAGGTGAGCCCCACCTACCACA
>NW_012156174.1:51573-51845 GCF_000956105.1 Propithecus coquereli
TAAAAATTCTCAAACTAGGAACAGAAAGCAACTTTTTCAACCAAAAAACAACATCGACAAAAACATGCAACTAACATTAATGGTGAAAATGTTGCCCTACACAGGAACAGTGTAAGGATGTCCATTATCACTCTGGAACCATGACCACACTTGAAAGGAGTTGTCAGTAGTATCCAGAAGTACTCAACTATATTTTGCTGAGAAATCTGCTTGCTTGTTCTCTGAGATGACCACTTTTCATTCCTTCCTTTCCTATTTTCTTAAAACTTCTT
>NW_012156174.1:53487-53784 GCF_000956105.1 Propithecus coquereli
ACACTCGGATAGCTAGACAGAATGAACCATATTTGATAGCACAACAAAGTGACTACAAAGAAATGATAAATGCTTGAGGGGATGGATACCCCAATTACCCTGATTTGATTAATACACACTGTATGTCTCTATCAAAACATCACATGCACCCTATAAACACATACAACTACTACGTACCTGTAGTAAGTTAAAATTTAAAATTGGAAAAAGGCAAACCACAAACTAGAAAAAGTGCAATGGCAAAATTCTGATCTATCCAATATATATATATATTTCTTACAAATGGCAAAATTTTGA
>NW_012156174.1:54909-55391 GCF_000956105.1 Propithecus coquereli
ACCAAAACTAAAGTATGATAAAATATTATGTTTTCTGTATCACCAATCGTGGTAGATGGACATTTGTTATATCACTCTTTGCACATTTCTATGGGTCTGAAATAGTATATAAGGAAAAGAAGCTCATCTTTATTTATCAAGTAGATTCCCACCTACACACGACTCTAGGCTCACTATTAATAATTTGTCTTTTCTTGTGCCAACGCCACACTTTTCAGATAACGATAGCGTTATGGGATTTTTACATCCCCTAGGCCAAGTTTCCCCTCCCTGTGCTTTGTTGCTGCTCCTGGAAAACCTTCAGAGCTATTCCAGCACATTTCCACTTGGACAAGACTATCCAAGTCAGCTTTAAAACAGGGAGTATTTCGATGTAGTAGAGTTTGCAAGAGTAAGGCAGGAAAAGAGGATTTCAGAAAAGACTACAGTATGAGGAAAAACAACTCTTCTTAACGTAACGCAAAATAGGCATATTATTTAAT
>NW_012156174.1:55441-55818 GCF_000956105.1 Propithecus coquereli
TTAAGTTTAGCTAATGGGAAAGTCCACATAAATGAGAAAATTTTATTTTTAAAAAGTAGAATTTGTGTATACCATTATTATTCAATTTTTCCTGTGTCTCTGTCATATATTCACAGTAGGGTTTTAAGGCCAACTGTAGAAATGTTATACAGTCAACAAATATTTATTGAGTAGTACACGACTACGTACCAACAGTGTTCTAAACATTGGCATAGAAGGGTGACTAAATGTGCTTACTGTGAAGAGAACACAGATTGTAAATAATCGTGAAATAACATGATGAAGTGCTATAAATAAAACAAGGTAATAGCTCAAGAGGACTGGCCAAGAGGGGACAGGAATGAGGGGTCGGGTGACTAGAGAAATCACAGCTAGGA
>NW_012156174.1:57548-58336 GCF_000956105.1 Propithecus coquereli
GACTCAGGCAGATCACTTCTGTGACCCTCAGTTCGTTCAAAGGTAGAAACAAGCAAGACTACATCATCTAAATGACCCTACATTCTATAAATTACTAGCATTTTATTTTAACCAACTTTGTTTTTGAGATCACTGGAAAATAACAGCAGAACACATGGAAGAAGCAAATTGAAGAACTCCACAGAACCATTCTCAGACATTCAAATGCAAAGAGAAAAAACATAGATTATATCTGAAGACTATCAAGTAATATTTTGACCATTTAAGCTCCTGGGGTGGGAAAAAATTGTAGAACAGTATAACTGTTCAAGAATACCAAAATAAAAAACAGATGTTCCACATATAGTTACTGCTACATTACAGAAGCTTTTCCTAGGTTTTCTTTTCTTTTTTTTTGAGACAGTCTCACTTTGTCACTCTGACTAGAGTGCCATGGCGTCAGCCTAGCTCACGGCAACCTCAAACTCCTGGGCTCAAGCGATCCTTCTGCCTCAGCCTCCCCAGTAGCTGGGGCTACAGGCTTGCGCCACCATGCCTGGCTAATTTTTTCCATATATTTTTAGTTGTCCAGCTAATTTCTTTCTATTTTTTTTAGTAGAGATGGGGGTCTCGCTCTTGCTCAGGCTGGTCTCGAACTCCTGAGCTCAAAGGATTCGCCAGCCTCGGCCTCCCAGAGTGCTAGGATTACAGGTATGAGCCACCACACCTGGCCTTCCTAGGTTTTTCAATACTCCTAAGAAGTCCTGATAGAAAAAGAAACGTTTCCTTAACCATTTAAATGTACTTTC
>NW_012156175.1:0-608 GCF_000956105.1 Propithecus coquereli
AGAGACAGAGCGTCTGTGTCCCAAGAGGCACAGCGAGTCTTCCCAGCGTCGCTGGCTCTGCGCGGGAAAGTCGAGGTCACGTGATCACCCTTGACGGTGGAGTTGGCGTGGACTGCTCACCGCCTGCAGGGGCTGCTGGTGGGTTGGTGGTTTCCAAAAGGAACCCGGCAGGCGATGATAGCAGATGCCCACGCCCGGCACCCGCTGGGTTCGGAGACGGTGGAGCAGGCGGCAGGGAGAGGGCGGAGGGTTCTGACGGGCAGAGGAAGCCCGGGCAGGTGAGGACTCACCCCACGGCCCAGCCCCAGCCCTCCCGCCCTTCCAGACCATGGTCCCTCCAGGTGCGGGACGATTAGCGCCTGTCTACACACACACACCCTTCTTTTCATTTTCTTTTCCTTTTTTTCACAATGAATACGGATTACTTCCGTATAGATTTTTTTTTTTTTTTTGAGACAGAGTCTCACTCTGCTGCCTGGGCTAGAGTGAGTGCCGTGGCATCAGCCTAGCTCACAGAGGAAGCCCGGGCAGGTGAGGACTCACCCCACGGCCCAGCCCCAGCCCTCCCGCCCTTCCAGACCATGGTCCCTCCAGGTGCGGGACGATTA
>NW_012156175.1:1871-2953 GCF_000956105.1 Propithecus coquereli
GAGCTAGGCTGACGCCACGGCACTCACTCTAGCCCGGGCAAAAGAGTGAGACTCTGTCTCAAAAAAAAAAAAAAAAAAAAAAAGAATTTGTAAGTTAGAGAGAGGAAAGCAAAAAAAGAGGAAAGAAAGAGAGAGAAAAGAGAGGGACGTGGCCCTTGTCTAGGGAGCAGCTTTGAGAACAGGGCAGGACACTCAGCGACGGGAAGAGGAAGGGGAGGGTGCTTAGGCCCCCCCTCCATCCAGCCCCCGCATCCATGTCCTGGTGCATCCATCACGCCAGAACCACGCCAAGCCGGTCAGACAAGGCAGTCTCTGTCTGTGCGGAGAATCCACACGGCAGCCCCAAATCTGACTCGAAACCCAGAGACGGTCTCAACGGTGCCGTCTCCTGCCTAGGCCTCGCGACATTTGCTCCACGCAGGTGAGCAGAGGTGCCCCCGGGCAAGGTGCTGCGCTGGTCTCTCTCCAAACAATCCAGGGCTTGGCACGGTGCTGGGCGACCAGCCGACACCCCCAGCGCCTGCTGCCTGATTCGGCGGGCGCGGCAGGGGTGCCACCCAGAACCCTTCTTCTGTCCAGCTTGTTCTTCAGGAACCCAAGTCAGCTCCCGGCCCCACCCGTAAGTCCAGATTGGGGCTGAAATAAACCCCGGTATTCCCCTCCCGGGTCCTGGTCGGTAGTTCAGAGGTGGCGCGTGAACTGGGCCCGTGGAGACAGACACCAACCCCGGGGGACCTCGCAGTGTGAAGGCAGAAAACCTAGAGTCGTGGCAACCACCGTGGCTGCAGAAACGGAGGCTGCCCGGGGACGAGGCCAACACACAGGGGAGGACCGGAGGGAGCACTGAGGTGTCACAAATAGGACACCCCCGACCGTGCCTCCCCGGAGCCTACGGGTCTCCTGATTTTCAAGAGTTTGTTCCTGTAGGAGTTGTTTTCTAGGCTGGTTGGAATTTCGCGGGTCTGATGTTTGCACGTAAAGAATTCTGACACCGAGGCAGGTCAGAGAATGGAGAACTGAGGGAGAAAAGAGAGAGGGAGGTTAAGAGAGGGAAGAAGGGAAAAAAGAGATGAGAAGGGAAG
>NW_012156175.1:5542-5798 GCF_000956105.1 Propithecus coquereli
AAAAAAAAAAAAGAAGAGCAGACAGCCTCTACAACCTCTGTGTCTCTCTATTGGATTCCAAGAGACAGAACATTCAAACGCACTGACTTAAGCCAAAAGGGGTCTTTGTCCCTGAAATGTCCAGGGGCGGGACGATAGGTATAGCTGGATGCAGGGGCTGGACCAACCCATCGGAAGTTGCTTTTCCCTGTGGGATGCTCTCTCATGCAGCATGGAGTCTCAGATAAACCGTCCTCCAGAGCAGCGGTCCCCACCA
>NW_012156176.1:0-2532 GCF_000956105.1 Propithecus coquereli
GGTTTGATTCGAGAGCCATGCTGGTACATGTACAAAACTGGCAATGTGATTAAGGTAACACCCCTTGAGACAACCCTTGGCCCATGGAGGACAGGAGCTGAAGGATAAATTCTTCCCTCTCCCATTCTCAGGAGGCCATTTCTGAGGTGCATTCTGCAGTTTTTCACAGGGGGCTGTATTGAGTATGATTCCCCTCCCCCCCGCCCGGTTACTCACATCAGTAATTAGCTCAATAACATACTTTGGACTGGCTTTCCCTCTTCTGTTGCTCTTCCAAGACCTCCTCTCCTGTTCCTTGGCAACTCTTCCCAACGAAAATATCTCCACGTAAGCCCTTCTCGCAATCTCTGCCTTCAGAGCAGAATCTGAGCTAACCTCCATGGTTTCAACCAGATGCTCCCAAACTCTGCTATTTAAGTAGCAGGCCACGGGATCCCATTCTCTCCCCCACCCCCCAGCTCCAGCTGATTGGACCAAGGTTGAATGAGCGACAGGAACTAAAGCCAGTCAGATTTTCTCTTCCCTGGAAATTCAGAATGCAGACATTATTCAATCTCTGCAGGATGTTTGAAGTAGAAAGTATTATAAAGCCTGGGCTGGGAACACCTGTGTGCACACGAAGCAGAGAACGCTAGTTTGCAAAGAGAACGAAACAAAGATTACAAAGCCTTGGAGACACAGAGGGAAACTGCTAGATTCCTTGTCACTTTCCGTTTTTCTGGTTCAAATTCCTCATTAGCCCAATTCCCCTTTCTACTATTCGGTTCTCTGAGAACTTTTTATCCTTCCAATAATTTAATTTTTTCTGCTTATTCTAGCTTGAGTGGGATTCTGTTATTTGCAACCAAATAGTCTCTAAGTCAGAGTATCCTATGTGCTGGGCACTGCGTTAAGCTCTGGATATGAACAAAAAACGCAGCCCCTGCTTTCAGAGAGCTGAGCATCTAAATAATGAACACTGAGGTGGTTCCTTAGTGTCTCACAGCATTTCCTCTGCTCTCAGAGGGCTAATCCTTTTCATCATAGGCCTGTATATTCCGCCATTCATAATAATTGTTAATTCATTCATTCGTAATCATCACAACCGTTTTTGAATCCTTACCATGTACAGGGCATGGTGCCGAGTGATTCATGCACGTCAAATCTTCTCTTTACCGAAATGGTTTGTTTCTTTCGTGTTAGGGACAGAGCAGTAAGATCATCCCAAGTTGTGATAAGTGCTATAAAGGAAACAAGTCAGGTATGACACAGGGAGAAAGTACCAGGCTGGAAAGAGTGGATGGAAAGTCTTTCAGAGGGAGAAGGGAGATAGTCAGGAAGGGCCTCTACGTTTGAACTGAGACTTAAAGAATGAGGAGCAAATAGACGTGCAAAACGCCAAAGGAAGAACATTCTAGGCAGAGGGAAAGTTTAGGCGCAAAGGCCCTGAGGCGGGAATGAAAGGAGAAAATAAATGAATGACGGAACTCCAAGTAAGACAAATCTCCCTGACCCTTGAATCACATCTGTGGTTCTCAGATGCACAAAAAATGTTTTAAACTTGTTGCAAAGTGGGTTTTTAAAAATACTCACATTTAGGCTATTAGCGCTAGCTAGTAGCTAGCTACACAGTTTTTTTTTTTGTTTTTTTTTTACCATTTGTGATTTTTATTTTATTTTTTTATTTCAGCATATTTTGGGGGTACAGATTTTTAGGTTACATATGTTGCCCTTGCTCCCACATTGAGTGTCAGGCAGGTGGGGGGGTGGAGGAGGGGATGGGTATATACACACATAATGAGTGCGAAGCACAGTCAGTTTTTAAAAATACCCATGTTTAGGCTACTCATCCAGAGATTTACAAAACAGCTTCTCTGACCAACAAAGCGATAGAGCCCACTCCTCCAGAGATTTAGGTTTGATTTGTCTGACATGGAACCCAAACATTTCTTTTTTATTTTTGAGTTCCCCTGTGATTCTGATACACAGGCAGGCTGGAAAATGACCGTACTAGATGGATATTGGTACAGTAGAATTTACATTAAATAAGGAAGCAAACACACAGGGAATGTGATGGTTGGGTATTTCCCAAATCTTGGTTCAATCCCTTGGCTCCTAAAGCCATACTCTATCCCTACAATAGTCTCCCAAATGTGGGTTCTTGGATATTGGGTCAAAGGATGTGGGTGTATCTCAACCAGGAAGTGCTTCGTTGTAGGAACTTTGTCAATCTTGCCAGACCCACCCACTTCCCTGCTTCTTGGCCCCTATGCTTAGCCCCTGAAACACTTATCACATGGTGTGATAAATGTCTATGTACTTGCTCATCCCACAGGCTTCCATGAAGATGAGAACTGTGTCTTATTCATCATGGCATCCTAGGTATCTTTCAGGCCTAAGTGTAGATGCCACTTCCTCCAGGAAGCCACACTTGACTTCAGCCCAGGATGGTTTAGGTGTCTCCATTGGGAGTCCCTTTCTCATAGAAAGCATTGCCCTATTTTTAGCCTGTATTTGCATATGTCTCCCTCAATAGCCTGGGAACTCTTTGAG
>NW_012156176.1:3547-3842 GCF_000956105.1 Propithecus coquereli
GCTCCAGAAGTTATTGTGGGCTTTGGGGTTGTCAGGAGCTCACATAGAATGTGGCCTGCCTGTAAGGCAAACCAAGTTTCCAGGAGGAAAATGATACCTTAACAATTGTGATCATATGACAACACTGACTATCGACTTGTTTGGTAATTATTTCTGCAACATCCAATCTGGGGGCAAGAAAAGCCAAAACCCCTGGCTGCAGAAGATGCCTCCAAATCTGCATGTACAGAGGCATATGAACAGCCTTGGTTTTCTCTTCCTTCTCTCTCTTTTTTTTTTTTTTTCTCCAAACAAA
>NW_012156176.1:3892-4374 GCF_000956105.1 Propithecus coquereli
GCTCCAGAAGTTATTGTGGGCTTTGGGGTTGTCAGGAGCTCACATAGAATGTGGCCTGCCTGTAAGGCAAACCAAGTTTCCAGGAGGAAAATGATGCCTTAACAATTGCGATCATATGACAACACTGACTATCGACTCGTTTGGTAATTATTTCTGCAACATCCAATCTGGGGACAAGAAAAGCCAAAACCCCTGGCTGCAGAAGATGCCTCCAAATCTGCATGTACAGAGGCATGTGAACAGCCTTGGTTTTCTCTTCCTTCTCTCTCTTTTTTTTTTTTTTTCTCCAAACCAAAGATCAGTTGCCTTTATCTTCTGCTTCAAAGCATTTCAGGTTAGAAGTCTATACTCCTTTCAGTGGGAAAGAAGTACTAGACAAGACAAAGGAAGTCACATTCAGAAGTTGCAGCCTATCTTTAAAAGTAGAAGGCATTAGAGGCAATATATTAATATAATACAGACACACATCACAACACACACAC
>NW_012156177.1:0-279 GCF_000956105.1 Propithecus coquereli
TGCTGCCTAGAGGTTCTAGGTATCCTAGAAATATCCTAGGTTGTCTTCAGTTCTGACTTCCACAGGGTCTTAGGAAACAAACATAATTCAGCCAAAGTCTGTGCCACTTTGTAACAAGGATGGCCTTTTCCCTAGTTTCCAAGATATTATTCATTTCCATATAAGACCTCATCAGAATGGCTTGTACTGTCCACATATCTACTAGGATTCTGGTCATGAAAATTTACATAATCTCTAAGGAGAATGAGTCTTTTCCTATAGCTCTTTTTTTTTTTTTTT
>NW_012156177.1:1789-3319 GCF_000956105.1 Propithecus coquereli
GCCCAACCCAGGGCTACAAACAGAATGCACTGTATGGGTGAGGGACAAATTTTATTTTTTTAATTCTTAAATTGCTATTTTACTCTTTATGTAATCGAATTCTCTGATAAAGTACTATATTTTCGGGACAGAAAAAAATTAAATTTTCTTTTGAAGATGGTTAAATCATTTACATCTTACTGTATAAATTATACTGTAGATCACTTTGGGTAATATAGACATTTTAATAATGTTGATTCTGCTGATCCATGAGCATGGTATGATTTTCCAGCTATTTAAGTCCTTGCTATTTCCTTCCTCAGTATTTCATAGTTTTCCCTGGACAGGTCTTTTACCTCCTTAGTTAAATATATTCCTAGGTATTGTATCTTTTTGTTGCTATTGTGAAGGATATTGAGTCTTTGATTTGGTTCTCAGTTTGATTGTTGTTGGTATAATGCTACCAATTTCTATACATTGATTTTATAACCTGAGACTTTGCTGAATTTGTTTATCAATTCCAGTAGTCTCATGGCCAAATCTTTGAGATTTTCTAGATGTAAGATCATATCCTCAGCAAAGAGAGATGGTTTGACCCTTCTGCCCCCAGTCGGATGCCCTTGATTTCCTTCTCTGGTCTGATTGCTCTGACTAGGATTTACAGCACTATGTTAAATAGAAGTGGTGATAGAAGGCAACCTTGTCTGGTTCCAGTTCTAAGCGGGAAAGCTTTCGATTTTTCCCCTTTCAGTATGATATTGCCTGTGGTATTGTCATGAATGGCTTTTATCATTGTTAGATAAGTCCCAGCTATGTCTATTTCCTTAAGCATTCTTATCTTAAAAGGGTGCTGAATTTTTTTCAGTGCTTTTTCTGCATCTATTGAGAGGATCATATGGTTTTTGTTTTTGCTTCTATTTATGTGGTGAATTACACTTATAGATTTGCATATATTGAACCATTCCTGCATGTCTGGGATGAAGCCCACTTGGTTGTGATGGATTATATTTTCTATAAGTACCTGAATTCAGTTTGCTAGGATTTTGTTGAGAATTTTTGCATCTATAGTCATAAGAGATATTGGTCTGTAGTTTTCTTTTTTGTTGTTGTTGCATTCTTTCCTGGTTTTGGTATCAAGGTGATGTTGGCTTCATAAATTGTGTTGTAGAGGATTCTTTCCTTCTTGATGTTGTGGAATAATTTCTGCAGGATAGGCACCAGTTCGCCTTTATAGGTCTGGTAAAATTCGAGTGTGAAACCATCTGGTCTGTGACCTTTCTTTTTAGGAAGGTTTTTTATTGCTGCTTCAATTTTGGTACTTGATATTGGTCTGTTCAGGAATTCTTTTTCTTCCTGATTCACCCTAGAGAGGCTGTGTGTTTCTAAGAATTTTTCTTTCTTGAGTTATATTTATGATCTGATCGTGTCTCATGTTTCAACTGGGATTCCATCTTCCATGGTCAATTCTAACAAATCCCTTGCTCTTCCTCCATTCTTAGAACTACCTACTTCACAGACTTCTGTGTGTATGTGTTTGTGTATAGATATAGT
>NW_012156177.1:4901-5372 GCF_000956105.1 Propithecus coquereli
AATTTCATGGTAAACTTTTCATATATTTTCAATGAATAGTCACAGTGAAGATGTATGATAGGATCATTTGACATCAGAGCAATAATCAGATGTATGTTTTACTGTTTTAAACTGCATTCATTGTGTTACTGATATGATCCATATGCTCTATCAAGGTGGTCAATCAAATGTCCAACAGGGATATTTGTCTATTCAGTCATTCTTAATGACAATCATTGAATATTTTCTAGAGAACCATGATTTCATATGCCACTCTTTTCAGCCATAGTGACGATGTGGCATATCTCTGAGTGGTAAAACACAAGACAGATTCTGATAGAGATTTCTGGATACTGTTTGCTTTCCTGATACAAGTGCCATTTTGTGCTTCATGCTATCCAATTCCTTTCCAAAATTCTTCCTGCCTCAAAAATGGATGTAATGCCTGTAGTATGCAACTGATATCAAGTGGGAAAAGCCACATTCTAAGAA
>NW_012156178.1:0-860 GCF_000956105.1 Propithecus coquereli
GGCATTAACAGAAAGAGCCGGAACAGAGAGTTTGTAATCCTGAAGTCAGGATCCACAGGGCACAGTTTAAATTATCCAGAAACTTCCAATTTCCAATTTCCATCTGACTTTTCATCTTATCTGTATATGATTCCCAGAAATGTGGACACTGAAGGAGAGCACATATTCTACCACTTCGCCTGTGTTGTCCTAACTGTTCCCCCAACTCCCTGCCTCTCGCCCCTCCAATCTATTCTCCGCAGCGCACACCAAAGTATCTCTGCAAAATGCAAATCTGATCATGTCGCCTCTTTATTTTAAACTGCTCAGAGGTCCTCCATTGCTCCTAGGGTGAAGTCCAAATTCCTTATGTTGGCTTACGAGACCCTGCAGGACCCGGTCCTGGCTGACCTCGCCAAATGCTTTATATTTCCCTCCTGTCACCACCTACCGCCACCACCGCACGTCGCCTCTGCTCTCCAGCTACACTGAAAATCAGTTAGTTCTTTTTGTGCTCTCGTCTCTGCCTTCAGCATTTTGTTCCCTCCTGCCCTGCTCCCACATACTCTTTTAATGTAGATTTCACTTCATGTACACACGTGCATGTGTTTGCACAAACACATGGAAGAACGAGTGCTTTGGGTGTGTAGAGAGTAAGATTCAACTCTACTGCACACTGCATATAGCAACGGCACAGGCCAGCATGGAAGCTGCAATTCTAAACACTCATATTCCTATCCTGTTCACCACCTCCCCTGTCCTCACCAAGTCAGCTGGATTGTTTGACATATTATGAAATAAATTCCGTTTCGAATTATAAGGAATGCTCCCATGGTAGAGTGTTCCCGCCTCCTCTCTGGATGCCTTTAGTTGTACACTCA
>NW_012156178.1:13210-13661 GCF_000956105.1 Propithecus coquereli
ACAGCTACGCTGGCTGAACACCCTGAGCTTCGTTTCCTGCCCTACCCAGCTGCTGCAGGCAAAGTCCTCAGGCTTCAAACAACCACATCCTACCTAAATGTTCCAAGACCCCCTTTTTTACCCCACATATAAAAACCCTATCTTAGTCCTGGGTGGTGCGACTTCTCAGGCCCTGACCTTAGGACCTGTGAACCTCGCCCGGGAGCGCTTTAATAAAGCCACTTGTTTGGCCATAACTTGTGTCTGCTGGTCTCTCCGTCACCGATAAACCTTACACTCACCTTGTCCTCCCATCTCCCTGCCTATCCACAGCCTCCTCGAGAGACATTGAACCCAACTTGCCTCTTTTACATAGCATCTAAGGGTTTGTCTAGTCACCAGATATTTTAGTGCCAGATTCTGGGATATAATGAGTAAAATACAGTCATTGCCCTCATGGGGCTTCCAGCCT
>NW_012156179.1:0-424 GCF_000956105.1 Propithecus coquereli
TGTAAAATGAATATATGTGTAGTGTAAAGAATTGAAGAACATAGGAAAGACAAAATAAGAAAATGAAAACATTATATTCCTATTACTCAGAGTTTACCGCAGTTAAGTGTATATTCTTACATCGCCTTCTAAACGTTTATATATGTGCAGACACACACACTCACACATAATTCTTTTTTTGTTTTGTTTTGTTTTTTATTTAACCAAAATTAAAGTATATGGTTTTTTTGATTATCTGTTTTTACTATCTTTATTTTATTATTTAGGAGGAGCAATCTCTACATTTCCATTTTTCCATGTCAATATTCAAGATCTTTTAATCTCAATAATACCCAATCAAATTTCTCTAATCATCTTTAGCAATTCATTTATTTTTCTACAAGCATTGAATATAGGACCAGTTATTGTATCTATATCTATTTTT
>NW_012156179.1:1959-2464 GCF_000956105.1 Propithecus coquereli
TAAAATTATCTTTCCATTTTTTATATTTCTAAATATTCTATAAGCCATGCATGAATACTTTCTCATCATGAGAGATCCACCCACTCTCACCACACTCCTATTCCATTCTCTATCACTGTTTGCTATATGTCCTAATAGACTTTTCTGTGCATTTATATAAAGTTAATTAAGTACCAAGTTGATGATAATCTTTAAATTAAAAATAAAATTTTAATTTGCCTCAAAATAATCCAAGGAGATTATGGGGGGGGGGTGGTAATTGGCAGGTTTGGATGAAATAAGTTAAGCTGTACCGAAGCAGTGTGATGGATACGTGGGGATTCGTCACTCTATTTTCTCTACTTTTGCATATGTTTGATGTATGTAAAACACATGAAGATAAAATAAAATTTTATTGTAAAATGAATATATGTGTAGTGTAAAGAATTGAAGAACATAGGAAAGACAAAATAAGAAAATGAAAACATAATATTCCTATTACTCAGCGTTTACTGCAGTTAAGTGT
>NW_012156179.1:14739-15063 GCF_000956105.1 Propithecus coquereli
TTGAGCATTTTTTCATATGTTTTTTGGCCATTTATCTATCTTCTTTTGAAAAACTTCTCTTCATGTTTTTTGCCCACTTTTTGAAGTGGTTGTTTGCTTTTTTTTCTTGCTGATTTACTTGAGTTCTTTGTAGATTGTGGATATCAACCCTTTGTCAGATGTACAGTTTGTGAATATTTTCTCCCATTCTGTAAGTTGTCTATTCACTTGTTTCATTATTTCCTTAGCTGTGCAGAAGCCTTTTGATTTAAATCTCATTTATTTATTTTTGTTGTTGCTGTATTTGCCTTTGGGGTCTTAGTCATAAATTTTTTGCCTGAGCTG
>NW_012156180.1:0-322 GCF_000956105.1 Propithecus coquereli
TGTCTTTCTTTTTGGAACTGGCCACAAGGCTGATATTTATATCTTCTTTAATATCTTTTGCATGTTTCCTTTTTCCAAAGTCAGCACCTAAATTAGTTTCTTATTTTTTGTTTTTAATCTGGGTTAGTTGAGATAACTCCAAACCTCAATATTGAAGACTGCAAGGTAGTCCTGCTTGTACTGAGTTATTATAATCTTCCATGAACTTTTACCACTGGACATGGCATTGCCAGGAAGGAGATGCACCTCCCCACTTTCTTTGTGTAGCACAAAATATTACTACTTGATAATCAAAATCAGTTATTCCATATGCCAAAGCAAC
>NW_012156180.1:372-815 GCF_000956105.1 Propithecus coquereli
GGAACCAGTCATTAACTGTTCTTGCTTACAATGGAACTGTTATTTCTGATTTTATTGAAAGTTTCCTCGCCTCAACCCATGATCTAGATTCTACATTGATGTTCCCTCGATATTTATTGAATTCCTGCTATGGGTCAGGCACAGTTCTGGGTGTATCATGGATATAAGGATGAGTAAGCAGACAAAATCCCTGTACTTAAACCTGGAAAACCTCTGCCCTTCTAAAAGGCATCAACAACATGCTCCTCCTGCCTAGCATAATGCAACTATTCTTCATATACGTGAAATCCTTTCCAGAAAAGGAAAAGACCTAAAATCTCATCAGTTACTGTACCATCTTTAAATGATGTTTATTTCTTTTCTAGCTTAGTCACATCTTATTTTGATATACTGTTACTCGAGGATTAAATTGTAAGTTAATCATCAATTATATACTTTATGTA
>NW_012156180.1:2750-3191 GCF_000956105.1 Propithecus coquereli
ATACAATTTGTTTTGCTGAAATGCATGTTTCTTTAATGTGGATTAGCTCATGTGCAACTGGTAAATAGGGGGTTGATGTCAGCATAACATGGGAAATTTACTGTGTTAAGTCCCAGCATGTTAATATTTTATAGCTATTAGATGTAAACTTTTTCACAATTGAGAAGGAAGACAATAATTAGGAAGACCTTAACAAAATAGCTTATAATCCTACAAAAGTGACTTCTTTTCCTGCAAGAAAGTACCTTTCTGGTTCAGTGGCTTTAAGAAGTAAGATGATTTTTACAATGTGATGTTATCTGGGGAAGCTGCAAATGCAAAAGCAGCAGCTGAGAATAAATTTCTCTGATGGCAAAAAAATTAATGGAGAAGAATATCCCTGGATTGGATTTTTAATTTCATGCAATTGGCCTCTATTAGAAGTGAATTCTGCAAGGATCT
>NW_012156181.1:0-662 GCF_000956105.1 Propithecus coquereli
GACAAAGATCTCCTGCTTTCCTCTTTTGATTTATTTTGTTATTTTCAAAAATATTCAAAGTACAAAATCAATGATATACAATATACAAAAATAATATAAATATGCTACTCTTTCTTCACTGCATATAAACACTGGTAAAGGTAGCAAGGGGAGAGTTTTAGCTCTCCATTTATGTCCATACACCTAGTCTTGAAATCCAGCTCTTGGACTTACCAACCTTAGAAACTTGGGCAAAACTCATAGATCCTACAATCCTAATAATCCTATAATCTAATACCCCCACTGATCTGACAGGAGGCAGAGATCAGGCTGTCATGTGAGCCATGGGGAGTGGTTGTAAATACAGATGAAGCTTCATTAGCTCTGCTCACCTCCTGCTGTGTGGCCTGGTTCCTAACAGGCCACAGACCAGTACTTGGCCCTTTGCAGCCTGGGGGTTAAGGACCATACCTTTAGAGTTTAAAGATTAGTGTCACATATATGAACTCAAGGCAGGGTGGTAGGGTGAACATTATTCCCTTTTACAACTGAAGAAATTAGAAAAAAGGGAAGTTAAATTTCTTTCTACGTTCACGGAGATAGAATATAGTTCTTTCTATCGCAGAATACTTTTAAACAGTCTTAGAAAACAGAATTAGAGGCATAATGAAGTAACTTTAAAG
>NW_012156181.1:12933-13429 GCF_000956105.1 Propithecus coquereli
GTTGATCAAAACAAGAAATACACTTAAAACAGTAAGAAATTTAATTTTTTCTATAGCTCTTACAAATAGTTTAGACATAAAGTGACAGATGTAGAAATACAACATAAAAAGGAGGAGATTGAGACAAAGGGATATACGAGCAGAACAATGAATGAAAATAAATCTGATTTTATTTCACAAAATGTATGCCACAACATCCTCTACAATTGCTAAAAATGGACTATAAATTGGGCTTTGAGCTTCCTAGTAGGCAATAGAGACAGACATAATTAGATGAAATATTTACAATGCCCATGTCATAAAATATAGACCAGATTATAAAAGCCAGCAGATATTTTCTGTTTCTAAATGCTTATTAAAAAAATTCCAGTGTGTTACTATGACAGGCCACTTTGTAACAAGTTCATCACATCTTCCAGAGCATACCTAAAATAAATATCATGTGAGTTTCTGATGAGTATTTCTTATAAAATTACTGCAGGCTGAACAAAATTAC
>NW_012156181.1:14859-15236 GCF_000956105.1 Propithecus coquereli
ATGGGATGCCCTGAAGCTGTTGTATACATGTCAGCATTGGCAAAATATCCACTTTCTACAAGCAAGAAGAAGTCATATTTCACAGTTATGATGCAATTACATTGTTATTTCACAGCTGTCAAAAAGCATAGTCTTGAAATATGACTTTTTAAAGTACATACTTAAAACACTTTCTCAACATTTTAACTAAGAATATTTCAGAGACCCTATGAATAATATAACTAGAAGCACCCTAAATAAAAAGACATGAGCCAGTAAAATCTTTAATATGATTTTCTACAGAATAGAAAAAGAATTTTATATTCTAGATTTAATGTGTGTCACACGGCTTTTCATATATATCAAACGAAAAGTATAAAGCATGGTTACAAAGTTCT
>NW_012156182.1:0-444 GCF_000956105.1 Propithecus coquereli
TCACAGAAATGCAAATTAAAACCACAATGAGATATCATTTATTTCCAGTGAGAATGGCTTTTATCAAGAAATCCCAAAACAACATATGTTGGTGTGGATGCAGAGAAATAAGAACACTGATACACCACTGATGGTACTACAAACTAGTACCACCTCTGTGGAAAGTAATATGGAGATACCTCAAAGAGCTACAAGTAGAACTACCACTTGATCCAGCAATTCCATTACTGGGCATCTACCCAAAGGAAAAAAAGACATTCTAGGCCGGGCGCGGTGGCTCACGCCTGTAATCCTAGCACTCTGGGAGGCAGAGGCGGGCTTATTGTTTGAGCTCAGGAGTTCGAAACCAGCCTGAGCAAGAGCGAGATCCCGTCTCTATTAAAATAGAAAGAAATTAATTGGAAAACTAAAAATATACAGAAAAAATCTAGTCGGGCACGGTGG
>NW_012156182.1:6015-6635 GCF_000956105.1 Propithecus coquereli
TATTTTGGTTACTCAGTAAGTGCCAATACCTCCTACATTTCTGGTGGGACTGTAAAATGAAGTTGCTGTGGAAAACAGTTTAACATAGAAGTTAACCATAGAATTGCCATATGACCCAACAATTCCATTTTGAAGTATAAACTCAAAAGAATTGAAAAGGTATAATAAATATTAATAAAAACATGTACATGAATGTTCACAGCAGTACTATTCACAGTAACTAAAAAGTGAAAATAGCTCCAATGCCTATCAGCTAATAAATTGATCAATAAAATGTGATAATAATACAATGCAGTATTATTCAGCCACGAAAAGAAATGAAATACTGATACATGCTACAACATGGATGAGCCTTTAGAATATTATGCTAAGAGAAAAAAGCCACACAAAAAGGCCACATATTTTATTATACTCTTTACTTGAAATATTCAAAGCAGGTAAATCTATGGAGACAGAAAAAAGATTAGTGGTTGCCAGGTACTTTTGGAAGGTAGAACAGGAAATAACTGCTTAATAGGAATGGAGGTTTCTTTTGGGGGTGATAAAGATTTCTAAAACTAGATAATGATGGTGGTTAAACAACATTGTGAACATACTTTATGCCACCAAATTGGACACTT
>NW_012156182.1:10110-10411 GCF_000956105.1 Propithecus coquereli
CACACACACACACACACACACACGCATTCTGCTGGGTTTTTGTGTGTGGAATGTTATATAAATTTTAATTTGATCTTGTTGGTTGATTGTGTTATTCAGATCCTTTATATCTCTACTGGATTTCTGTCTAGAACTTCTATCAATTAACATGTGTGGGATATTGAAGTCTTCAAATATAATTGTATATTTATCTATTTTCCTTTTAGCTTTATAGTTTTGTTTCATGTATTCTAAGGCTCTGTTTGGTTTGCACACAATGAGGATCATTATGTGCTCCTGGTGGACTGATCAGCTTGTAATT
>NW_012156183.1:0-2012 GCF_000956105.1 Propithecus coquereli
AAAGAGAATTGCTCAGTTTCCAAATATTTGGGGATTGTCATGCTACCTTTTTATAATTAATTTCTATCTTAATTCTATTGTGATCAGAGAATACATCCATCATTTCAATCCTTTGACTCGTGCTAAGACTTGCTTTATGGCCTAGGATGTAGTAATTTTTGATAATGTTCCAGGTGCACCAGAAAAAAAATGTATTTCTAGTTATTGGGTACAGTATTATATGTTTGCTAATTAGATTAAATTGGAAAATTAGAAAATAATGCTGTTCATATCTTCTCTATTCTTGTGGAATTGTTCTGTTCATGTTTGCATCAGTTAAAATATTTCAATATGATAGTGAACTTGTCTATTTTTTATTCTAGTTCCTTCAGTTTTGCTTCATACATTTTAGGTGTTGTTATTTGATGCATAAAAAATTAGAATTCTTATATCTTTTTGATGGGTTGACATTTTTTATCACTATGAAATGTCCCACTTTTTCTAGTGATACTTATTCTTTAAAGTATAATTTGCCTATTTCTAAATACACTAATATTAGCAGGAGTGTAGCTCACCAACTTTCTTTGGTTAGTGTTTACACAGTATGCTTCCTCTATACTTTAAATTCGTCCTTTCTGTATCATATACTAAAGACATGTACCTTGCAAATGTATTTTTATTTATTTATGATCCAGTCTCACTATTACAGTCTTTTAATTAGAGTATTTGCCCCATTTTCTTTAAAGATAACTATTCAAATATTTCAGCTTAAATCTCTCCCGTTTCCTAGTTGTCCAATCTGTTCTTTGTTTTGTTTTCTCTTGTTCATGTTTCTTTTGGATTTATCGAGTAGTTTTTATTAATCAGTTTTTCCCTTTTGTTAGCTTTTGTATTGCCTCCTTTTATGATTCTTCCAGTGATTATACTAATTCTCTTGCCTACTTTATCTAATCTTTTGTTAAATCAATCTATTGAGTTCTTAATTTCAGTGCTTAAACTTGTCAGTTATGGAATTTCCTCTGAATCATTTTTATAGGTTCTAATTCTCTGGTGGAATTCTCTTTCCACCTCTTCCTAAAGATATTAATGTCAATACCTGAATCCTCTATGGGCCTGTACCTTATGTGGAATTTTTCTTGGTTTTCAGTAAGTTAGTCCTATCTCTTGGTATATCAGGTGTTTTTTGAAGGCCAGATATAATGTATAAAACAATGTCAATGTTCTGAATGGTGACATTTTCCTTCAGAGACGATTTCCTTTTCTTTAGGAAGACAGTTAGATGAAGGGTTGATCATCTTTATCCAATCAAGGGTTGAGATGATTTAAGGTTAGATATCTGTTTTCAGAAAGTCTAGTCTATTTTCAGTTTATCTTTACTCTCTGGGTTTAGCTTTTCAGGAGACTCAAAAAGTTTGGGGTGTTTATCAGAGTCCCTCATCTTTGGCGACCTATCAATTTCAATTCTTGTCTTCTTAGCACCATGAAAATGTCAAAACTCCTATGCCTCTTTCTGGATGAGTTCTTGACCTCTTTCCCCATGTGGCTTACAAATTAGTAAATACCTCAGGGGAAAATAGTATAGATTATTAGGCTCACCTCACAGCAGTTCTCCCCTTCCAAGATTGTGGCCCCTAAAATCCTGGATGCCTGGATAAACTTGAACTCCAATTTCATATCTTCAACCCTGTATGAATGTAGATGGCAGTGAGTGGCCACTCAGCTTTTTCATCCTGTGCAGTCCACAAATAGCCTAAGAGTATTACTGGTAGACAGAGAAGAACTCTTCTTCGATGTATCTCTCCTCCTTCTGGAATCCTGGTCCCTCAATTCCTGGCTGCTTAGTTGCATTATAATTCATTCAAACAGTAGTATTTTTTTAACTCAGATTTTATAATTGTTCTCAACAGAAACATTGTTCTGATATAAAATATTCCATCATAGTCAAAAGTGAAAACTTTAGATTTCTTTTTATTTATCCTGTTTGGATTTATTAAGCTTCCTATATTTGGGGATGGCTTTCTTTCATCAATTCT
>NW_012156183.1:12377-15918 GCF_000956105.1 Propithecus coquereli
AAAAAAAGCCTTACCCTTAGAATATTATATCTTGCAAAAATATTCTTCAAACGTGAAGGAGAACTGAAGACTTTCTAGACAAACAAAAGCTGAGGGATTTCATCAGCACCAGACCTGTCCTTCAAGAAATGCTAAAAGGAGTTCTTTAGTCTGAAAGGAAAGGATGCTAATGAATAGCAAGAATTCATCTGAAGGTATACAACCCACTGATAACAGTAAGTACACAAATAAAGAATGCTCTATTGCTGTAATTGTGGTGTATAAACACTTACATCTTGAGTAGGAAGACTAAAAGACAACCCTATCAAAAATAACTACAACTTTTTGAGAGATAGATTGTATAAAAATATATGAATAGAAACACCAAAAATTAAAAAATAGTGGGGAGGGGAATAGAGTTAAACAGTAGAATTTCTGTTAGATTTCTCTTTGCTTATTTATTTATTGGTAAACAGAGTTGCCATATGTTTAAAATAATCAGTTATAAAATGTTTTTTGCAGGCCTCATGGTAACTGCAAATCAAAAAACCTACAACAGATGCACAAAAAATAAAAACAAGAAATTAAAACACACTACTAAAGAAAATCATTTTTTAAAAGATGATAAGAAGGAAGTAAGAAAGAAAGAGAGGCTCATAAAACAACCAGAAATCAAATAATAACATGGCAGTAGTAAGTCCTTACCTATCAATAACATTGAATTTGAATGGACTAAACTCTCCAATCAAAAGGCATAGAGTGGTTGAATGGATTAAAAGAAACAAGAACCAACCACCAATCCACAGCGCAACCCTATTATATAGTATAAACCCCCTATTGGTGGTAAATACTATTATCCCCAATTTGTAGACAAGTAAACAAAGGCTCAAAGTTACAGTTATAAATCAACAGTGCAGGATTTCAAACTACATCTATCATAAATGCTTAATACATTCACCATACCTGGTGAAATTTTTTATAGACGGAAAGTACCCAATAGACATTTTTGGCTTTATCTATTGCTCAATACAGAAGTCAATGCCTTCCGTATTAAGCAATAATATGGAACCAATCATTAAATTTTTGAGTTTATACTCTACATTTTGCAAATCTTCTTGAAACTTAAGTCTTTTAGTGACAGTTCGTGAAGCTAAGACTTTAAAGAGGAAACACTTGAGTGAATGTAACAAGTTTCTGGTTGTTGCCATAATTGCAACTTAAAGGAAACAGAAACAAGCTCATTGCTAACAAGGTCAGAGATTTAGTTATTTCTCTAACTATCCCTAAGATAAACCCATTTCTAGTGCTGCAATTTAGGAAGCCAAGCAAAAGTTTGTAATACTGGACACCACCATAGCTTCACATTTAGAAGCTGGCTTGTGAGAGCTAACAAAAAACCTCATGTCAAAAGAACCATTTCCCAAACCTGAGAAAACTCCAAGACCACACACCTTCGTTGCTTTTTCCCAAGGATGGCATAACAATTAAAAACCTTGAAATGGAAAACATAAAAGGGAGCTTAATCTTTGACAAGTGGTAGGAACATCAGTCATGAACTCACAGCCCCTTGGGACCCCTTTTGAAGCAAACCCAGGTGAGAAAAGTAGTTGGTACCAGCCAAAGAACCTGCCAGGTTCCCATCTGCTTAGTCCCCTACGGGAGCTCTTTGCTAAATCTTTCTGATAACATAAAGCCTGAATTTTTATTCTTCCTATACAAGAGCTTGAAATCAAGTCCTTGTCAGGCAGCAGTGGTAGTATTTGTCCCTTATTTCCTCGGGAAAATGGTGAATACCTAAAGATGTTGATAGCTTCTACTTTTAATGGAAAAGCTTAATAAATACAATGTTATGGACATGAGGAAGGAGGACGATGAATTCTGAAGCAGGCCAGCCCTGTCAGGAGCAACATCACTTCTAATCCCTGCCCAAGCAGACAACATGATCATATATCCACATTAATGCCATAATTGGTATCTGGAATCTGTTCAAAAATGCCGATTTACTTTGTAACAGAAGATTATGGCTGAATTTGGAGTTCTTTATGGTCCGCAGATGCTTGTGAAATTCAAATATAAAAACTGTCAGTTAAACATCTCATGAAAAGCCGTACCTTCTACTAATCCAAAGGAACATGAACAAGTGCTTGAGGGGATGAAAATCCGCAGTGTGTTTCAGTAGCTAACCACTTACAGAAACATTAGCATTCCTGGACAGGGTTGCTCACTGAGTTTCTAAAGTAACTTAGGAGCTATCAGGATTCAGTTCTTAACAGACTTCAACACAGTAGGGGAAAAATTGTCAGTCACAAGCCTCCAGTATTTATGAATTATTAATGTTGGCTTTCTGGGTGTTTTTTTTTTCCAGTTTTGCTTTTGTGTGCGTGTTCAGCTGAGTAATTCAATAGACTGATGGAGACATGAATAGATATGCTAACTAGCGCCAGGGTTAACCTTTAAAGTTCGTTAAAGCTGTCAGCTTTCAATGAAATATTTTCACGTTCCTTTTTTTTTCTGTGAACTGGAATATAAACATTATTTGTACACCGGGATCAGAGGTGCTTAGGAGAAAAGGAGGCTCCACCTTGGCGTCATTTTTTTAAAAACTGAGACACCACTAATAGATTAATCAAGAAAGACATCTGTAAAAACATTTCTCATTTACAAACCATGCCATCAGAATATATTCACGGCCCACCTTTATTACAGTAGTTTTCAACCAAAAAAAAAAAAAAAAGTAATGGCATGTCCCTATTGCTACAAAAACACTAGGGGGAAAAAAGGATTTGGAGAAGGAAAATGGAGAGCTTAGTAGTGTGCTACATCAGCGTGTGGGTTGCAAAAGGAACAAAAAGTACATCTTACGTGCATGGTAAAGATGAAGCATAAAGCTGGAAACAATCTTTTGTCTAAACAGGGATTTTTTCTGGAAAAACAGGATAAGGCTGCTCCTAATTAAATCAATGATAAAGTTTTCAAAATCTTCAGGGATTTTGTGTCTATATATGCTTGCTAACAAGCCTAAATAATCAAACTCGTAATAGAAAACTTTCTGCTTAGAAATCTTTCCTGTTACTCTTTAACCATTAAGTTCTCTACTGTCCTTTGCTATGGAATCATTTATCACCTAATATCACACACCAGGGCTATTCCACTGCCATGTCTAAGGCCTCCTTTCATCTCAGTCCCTATCAAGACAAGAAATGAGGTCACGCAAAGTGAAATAGGAAGACATGCTGTTTTTGAAAGTCTGTAACTCCCCACCAGTTTGCAACAATTCCATTATTAAGGATGCAGAATAAGAAAGCTGTCCACTCTGGATGTGTAACAATAAATGATGCAATAAACTTAGTATCTCAGCCTTACTCTAGACGGATCTCTATTCTTCTTCAATTTTTTTTCTTCTACCACATTCCTTTGAGGTCAGCAAGAAAGATAAAAGAATGGTTTGATCAGCTTCATAAAAGTGAAGAAAAAAATGAAAGCAAAGAAAATCTGGATTACTTGCTATGGTCCTAATCCTCTTAGAGATACTTCAATTTAACCCTTTAGTCCCTTACCAGAT
>NW_012156183.1:19573-19943 GCF_000956105.1 Propithecus coquereli
AGCTGTGTGGTGTTGATTTCTAGCAGCTTTAGTGATCACTGGGTGGGAGCCATCCTCTCCAGCCCTGTCCTCCAATTACCAGCACGAAGCATCCGTGTGGTGCACGTCTTAACTGAGCTTGTTCTGCAATCAGTGGCAGCAAATGACATAAAGGCCTTGGTTTCCTCACCCTCACTCCGTACTGCTACATCCCAAATTATTTTTTTCTTTATTATTTTAATTCCAACATTATGATTAAATCACACAGATTTCATAAATATAAATTTATTTTATGTCATAAAGGCCTTGGTTTCCTCACCCTCACTCTGTACTGCTACATCCCAAATTATTTTTTTCTTCATTATTTTAATTCCAACATTATGATTAAATC
>NW_012156184.1:0-271 GCF_000956105.1 Propithecus coquereli
AGGGAGAACTATGAAACATTGAGGAAGGAAATAGCAGAGGACGTAAACAAGTGGAAAACCGTACCGTGCTCATGGGTCAGCAGAATCAACATCGTTAAGATGTCTATACTACACAAAATGATCTACAGATTCAATGCAATCCCTATTAAAATACCAACATCATTCTTCACAGATGCAGAAAAATTAATTTTATGCTTTGTATGGAACCAGAGAAGACCCCGCATAGCAAAAACAATTCTAGGCAATAAAAACAAAATGGGAGGTATCAACT
>NW_012156184.1:4802-5044 GCF_000956105.1 Propithecus coquereli
GCTCCATCAGGAACAAAAAAGGAGAAGTTACAACTGATGCCCTGGAGATTCAAGATATAAATTATGAATATTACAAAAACCTTTATGCACACAAACTGGAAAATGTGGAGGAAATGGACAAATTTTTAGAAACACACAGCCTTCCTAGGCTCAACCAGGAAGAAATAGAATTCCTGAACAGACCAATATCAAGGGCTGAAATTGAAACAGCAATAAAAAACATTCCAAAAATGAAAAGTCCC
>NW_012156184.1:5604-8008 GCF_000956105.1 Propithecus coquereli
CCCGCCTCGGCCTCCCAGAGAGCTAGGATTACAGGCGTGAGCCACCGCGCCCAGCCCAAAGTACCATGAATTAAAGTGAACTTCTAAAAATACTTCAGTGCTACTCTCACTGTGTCAACTATACTAGTTTTTAGCAAACATTTAAAGTTATCTTTCAGCTGTATAATTTTAGCATGAGAATGGTTTTTCAAGACTATCTAAAACTATCCCTTTGTTTACTAAAAAGAAAATGGGGCCATAAAAGTATAAAACTTGTCCCTGGTCACTTAGGTAGTCAGTGGTCAGACAAGAACCCAGTTCTTATGAGTCTTGCCCAGTGAGAGTTTTTCATGAATTGTTAGAAAAAGTGCTTCAGTCATTTACACATGTTCTAGAACATTCACAATCTGTGCATGACAACTTGGTGTGCCATCCAAACACTTGTTTTTATAGAAGTAAACGTGTACTTAAACATTCCATTATTCTTTTCTTTTCTTTTTTACTATCAACATAGGCAACGTAGGACTCAGTTGCCTATCATCCTGATGTCTTCAAGCCCCAGTAAAATCAACCTCATGCCAATGATCCCTAATGTAACTTTTCTCTTAGGCACGGAAAAGTTCCTTCTGCACCAAAAACAAAAACAAACGAACAAACAAAAACCCCAAAGCATACAATATACAAAGGGATTTTCTGTGATTGTCTTCCTATGAGAAGTTTTACCTCATTAGCATGCTAAGGAAGCTGAAATTACTTATTAATATTAGAAAGTAGATAAAATCGTGTGGAGAGTTATTTTTTTAGTAACCACGGGAACAATTTTTAATAAAAGTACGAATACAAACTATGTATGCTTATGTGTTTTCATTATGAAATAGTTCTCTAATAATGTACATTTTAATATCCATATATTGCAAACTATTTAAAAGGATTCTATTTGTAAGGTCTTTATAGGGAATGACAGACTCTAAATATCACTAAGGAGATGGAAATTTACTATAAAAATTATTACTTATTAATAAACATATCTAAAGATATTGGAAAGATGTTCTGTTAGCTTCTAATCAGTGAACTTAGGTAAGAAGTGGTCTCCAGACTCAGTTACTTCTACAATCATCGATGTTAAAAAAAATAGTAAAGTCCAATTCAGGTTTGCTTCCCTTTGCTATTATTTGACATCAAACCCAGGGCAAGGGTGCCATTTTTAAAGTTCTATATGAAATAAGATTTTCCTACTATGGAACTTCAAGCACAGAAGAAGATTTATGGAGAACTCTAATGCCTTCCTAGTGTCTTACAGAAGTATGGGAAACTTGGTTCCACTTTTGTCCTTGACATTTGGACAAGGCACTTAACTTCAGGTTTATTTTTATAATTTTTTTAAATCTCTTCATCTATACTGTAGAGAAAAACATTGCTGAAACTTTTTGAAAGATTTTTGAGAGAATAAAATTTGATAATAGCTATGAAATTACTTTGTAAAATACAGAATACAAAAGTATTGGTTTTCATCCTCTAAATATGAATCGTATAAATATTAATTGGTAAAAGGTGTATAAAAGTGATTTTAAAATAAAGCAGGACCATTAAACATATGTCATGCTATTTTATTTAAACTACTTCTAAGAATCTATTCTAAAGAAATAATCAGGTGATTAACTGATCAACACATAAGTGTACATATAAGAATAACATCTATTGGATGTCGGGCAGGGGGGAGGAGGGATAGGGGAGGACAAGTAGGGAACGGGTATTTGCATACACAAAGAGTGTAATGCGCACCATCCAAGGGATGGGCACCCTTGAAACTCGGACTTGGTGGGGAGTGGGGAGGCAAGGGCAACATACATAACCTAAACATGTGTACCCCCATAATATGCTGAAATAAAAAAAAAGAAAGAAATACAAATAAAATATTTAATCAGGAAGCTGTAAAAAAAAAACATGGATTAAAGATTTAAATCTAAGACCTGAAACCATGAAGCTACTAAAAGAAAGCACTGGGGAAATGCCTCATGGCATTTTTCTGGGCAAGGACTTCTTGAGTAATACCCGCAAAGCACAAGCAACTAAAGGAAAATTGGACACATAGGATCATATCAAACTAAAAAGCTTCTGTACAGCAAAGGAAACAATCAACAAAGTGAACAGACAACCCACGGATTTGGAGAAAATATTTGCAAACTACCCATCTACCAAGGGATTAATAACTATTAATAGAATATATAATGAGCTCCAAAAACACAATAAAAAAAATCAAATAATCCCATTAAAAAATGGGCAAAAGTGAAGCATCACAGGAATGGAAAAGCAAGCACCACATGTACTCACCATCAAATTGGTATTAACTGATTAACACTTATGTGCACATATAGTAGTAACATTCACCAGGTGTTGGACAGATGGGAGTGGGGAGGAGGGGATG
>NW_012156185.1:0-582 GCF_000956105.1 Propithecus coquereli
CGTTTCATTCTAAATAGGAAACCTATTGTTTAACCCAAAGCGGGTACAGGTATAAAGCCATGTATTCTCTCAGAGAAAGCAGCCAGACTTTGACCAATTTACACCATAGCACATCTTTGGGCAAGAAAGCAGAGGGTACAGTTTGTACTAAAACACAGCTAAGACAGCAGGAGTCTTTTGGTTATAATTATGAAAATTTTAAGCTAAATGCAGGAGCAGATACAAACCCATGTATTCTCAAGAAGAAAGTAGCTAGACTTTGCCCAGTTTACAGGATAGCATAACTTTCGGAAAGAGAGCAGTGAGTGCAGTTTGTACCAAAACACATGTAAGAAAGCAGGAATCGTTTCATTCTAAGTAGGAAATCTATTTTTTCGCCAAAAGCGGGTACAGGTAAAAACGAATGTATTCTCTCAGAGAAAGCAGCTAGACTTTGCCCATTTACACCACGGCACAACTTTCGGAAAGAAAGCAGAGGGTACAGTTTGTACTAAAACACAGCTAGGAAAGCAGGAGTCATTTGGTTATAAGTATGAAAATTTTAAGCTAAATGCAGGAGCTTACACAAACCCATGTATTCTC
>NW_012156185.1:632-888 GCF_000956105.1 Propithecus coquereli
TTTACAGGATAGCATAACTTTCGGGAAGAAAGCAGTGAGTGGAGTTTGTATCAAAACACACGTAAGGAAGCAGGAGTCGTTTCATTCCAAATAGGAAACCTATTGTTTCGCCCAAAGCGGGTGCAGGTAAAAACGCATGTATTTTCTCAGAGAAAGCAGCTAGACTTTGCCCATTTGCACCATAGCACAACTTTTGGGAAGAAAGCACAGGGTACAGTTTGTACTAAAACACAGGTAAGAAAGCAGGAGTCTTTTG
>NW_012156185.1:938-1188 GCF_000956105.1 Propithecus coquereli
TTTAAGCTAAATGCAGGAGCAGATACAAACGCATGTATTCTCCAGGAGAAAGCAGCTGGAATTTGGCCAGTTTACAGGATAGCATAACTTTGGGAATGAAAGCAGTGAGTGCAGTTTGTACCAAAACACACGAGAGAAAGCAGGAGCCGTTTCAGTCTAAATAGCAAAGTTATTATTTCGCCTAAAGTGGGTACAGGTATAAACGCATGTATTCTCTCAGTGAAAGCAGCCAGACTTTCCCAATTTACAC
>NW_012156185.1:1238-2161 GCF_000956105.1 Propithecus coquereli
AGCAGATACAAAGGCATGAAAACTCCAGGAGAAAGCAGCTAGACTCTGCCCAGTTTACATTATGGCATAAGTCTGGTAAAGGAAGCACTGAGTGCAGTTTGTACCAAACCACACGTAGGAAAGCAGGAGATGTTTCATTCTAAATAGGAAAACAATTATTTCGTCCAAAGAGGGTACTGGTATAAACGCATGTATTCTCTCAGAGAAAGCAGCTAGACTTTTCCCAATTTACGCAATACATCAACATTGGGGAAGAAAGCAGTGGATACAGCTTGTACTAAAACACAGCAAAGAAAGCAGGAGTCTTTTGCTTATAAGTATGAAACCTTTAAGCCAAATGCCGGAACAGATAAAAACGCATGTATTCTCTAGGAGAAAGCAGCTAGATTCTGCATAGTACACAGGATAGCATAACTTTGGGAAAGGAAGCAGTCAGTGCAGTTTGTACCAAACCACACGTAAGAAAGCAGGAGACGTTTCCTTCTAAATAGGAAACTCATTATTTCGTCCAAACCGGGTAGAGGAATAAACGTATGTATTCTTCCAGAGAAAGCAGCTAGACTTTGCCGAATTTACACAATAGCAAAACTTAGGGGAAGAAATCAGTGGGTACAGTTTGCACTAAAACACAGCTAAGAAAGCAGGAGTCTTTTTCTTAAAGTATGAAACGTTTAAGCCAAAGGAAGAAGCAGATACAACCGCATGTATTCTCCAGGAGAAAGCAGCTAGACTCTGCCCAGTTTACAGGATAGCATAACTTTGGGAAAGAAAGCAGTCAGTGCGGTTTGAACCTAACCACAGGTAGGAAAGAAGACACGTTTCATTTTAAATAGGAAACTCATGATTTCGTCCAAAGCGGATACAGGTATAAACGCATGTACTCTCTCAGAGAAAGCAGTTAGACTCTACCCAGTTTACAGGAT
>NW_012156185.1:4982-6846 GCF_000956105.1 Propithecus coquereli
TTTGCAGGATAGCACAAATTGGGGAAAGAAAGCAGTGAGTGCAGTTTGAACCAAAACACACGTAAGAAAACAGGAGTCGTTTCATTTAAAGAAGAAAACTATTATTTCTCCCAAGCGGGTACAGGTATAAACGCCTGTATTCTCCCAGAGAAAGCAGCTAGACTTTGCCCAGTTTACACAATAGCACAATTTGGGGAGCAAAGCAGTGGGTACACTTTGCAGTAAAACACAGCTAACAAAGCAGGAGTCTTTTGGTTCTAAGTATGAAAGCTTAAGCCAAAGGCAGGAGAAGATAGAAATGCCAGTATTCTGCAGGAGAAAGCAGCTAGACTCTGCCCAGTTTGCAGGATAGCATAACTTCGGGAAAGAAAGCAGTGAGTGCAGTTTGTACCAAAACTAACGTAAGAAAGCAGGAGTCGTTTCATGCTAAATGGAAAGCTCCCAATTCGCCCAAACCGGCTACAAGTATAAATGCCTGTATTCTCTCAGAGAATGCACCTAGTCTTTGCCTAATTTACACAATAGCACATCTTTAGAGGAGAAAGCAGTGGGTACAGTTTGTACTGAAACACAGCTAAGAAAGCAGGAGTCTTTTGGTTCTAAGTCTGAAAGCTTTAAGCGAAATGCAGGGGCAGATACAAACGCCTGTGTTCTGCAGGAGAAAGCAGCTAGACTCTGCCCAGTTTTCAGGATAGCATAACTTGGGGAAAGAAAGCAGTGAGTGCAGTTTGTACAAAAATACACATAGGAAAGGAGGAGTCGTTTCATTCTAAACAGGAAACCTAGTATTTCGCCCAAAGCGGGTACAGGTATAAACGACTGTATTCTCTCAGAGAAAGCAGCTAGACTTTGCCCAATTTACACTATACCACATCTTTAGGGGAGAAAGCAGTGGGTACAGTTTGTACTAAAACACAGCTAAGAAAGCAGAAGTCTCTTGGTTCTCAGTATGAAAGCTTTAAGCCAAATGCAGGAGTAGATACAAACGCCTGTATTCTGCAGGAGAAAGCAGCTAGACTTTTCCCAGTTTACAGGATAGCATAACTTTGGGAAAGAATGCAGTGAGTGCAGTTTGTACCAAAACCCACGTAGGAAAGCAGGAGTCGTTTCATTCTAAATAGGAAACCTATTATTTCACCCAAAGCGGGTACAGGTATAAACACATGTATTCTCCCAGAGAAAGCAGCTAGACTTTGCCCAATTTACAGCATAGCACCACTTTGGGGAAGAAAGCAGTGGGTACAGTTTGTACTAAATCACTGTTAAGAAAGCAGGAGTCTTTTCGTTGTAAGTAGGAAACCTTTAAGCCAAATGCAGGAGTAGATACAAACACATGTATTCTGCAGGAGAAAGCAGCCAGACTTTGCCCAGTTTATAGGATAGCAAAACTTTGGGAAAGAAAGCAGTGAGTGCAGTTTTTGCCAAAACACACGTAGGAAAGCAGGAGTCGTTTCATTCTAAACAGGAAAACTAGTATTTCCCCCAAAGCGAGTACAAGTATAAACGCCTGTATTCTCAGAGAGAAAGCAGCTAGACATTTCCCAATTTACACAATAGCACAACTTTGGGGGAGAAAGCAGTGGGTACAGTTTGGACTAAAACACAGCTAAGAAAGCAGGAGACATTTCGTTATAAGTATGAAAGCTTTAAGCCAAATGCAGGAGCAGATAGAAACGCCTGTATTCTGCAAAAGAAAACAGTTGACTAAGCCCAGTTTGCAGGATAGCATAACTTGGGGAAAGAAAGCAGTGAGTGCAGTTTGTACCAAAACACACGGAAGAAAGCATGAGTCGTTTCATTGTAAATAGGAAAGCTCCACTTTCGCCCAAAGCGGGTACAGGTAGAAACGCATGTATTCTATCAG
>NW_012156185.1:7384-7737 GCF_000956105.1 Propithecus coquereli
AGCAGTGAGAGCAGTTTGTGCCAAAACACACGTAGGAAAGCAGGAGTCGTTTCATTCTAAACAGGAAACCTATTATTTGCGGAAAACGGGTACTGGTATAAATGCCTGTATTCTCTCAGAGAAAGCAGCTAGACTTTACCCAATTTACAAAATAGCACAACTTTGTGGAAGAAAGAAGTGGGTACAGTTTGTACTAAAACACAGCTAAGAAAGCAGGAGTCTTTTGGTTCTAAGTATGAAAGCTTTAAGACAAATGCTGGAGCAGATACATACGCCTGTATCCTGCAGGAGAAAGCAGCTAGACTTTTATCAGTTTACAGGATAGCATAACTTTGAAAATGAAAGCAGTGAGT
>NW_012156185.1:7787-8051 GCF_000956105.1 Propithecus coquereli
TGTATTCTCCAGGAGAAAGCAGCTAGACTTTCCCCAGTTTACAGGATAGCATAACTTTGCTAAAGATAGCAGTGAGTGCAGTTCGTACCAAACCACATGTAGGAAAGCAGGAGACGTTTCATTCTAAATAGGAAACCCATTATTTCGTCTAATGCGGGTACAGGTATAAACGCATGTATTCTCTCAGAGAAAGCAGCTAGACTTTGCCCAATTTACACAGTGGCACAACTTTGGGGAAGAAAGCTGTGTGTACAGTTTGTACTA
>NW_012156185.1:8101-8351 GCF_000956105.1 Propithecus coquereli
AACACAGCTAAGAAAGCAGGAGTCTTTTCCTTATAAGTATGAAACCCTTTAGCCAAATGCAGGAGCAGATACAAACGCCTGTATTCTCCAGGAGAAAGCAGGTAGAGTTTGCCCAGTTTACAGGATAGCATAACTTTGAGAAAGAAAGCAGTGAGTGCAGTTTGTACCAAACCACACGTGGGAAAGCAGGAGACCTTTCATTCTAAAAAGGAAACCCATTATTTCGTCCAAAGCAGATACAGGTATAAAC
>NW_012156185.1:11638-17740 GCF_000956105.1 Propithecus coquereli
CTCAGAGAAAGCAGCTAGACTTTGCCCAATTTACACAGTAGCAGAACTGTGGGGAAGAAAGCAGTGGGTACAGTTTGTACTACAACACAGCTAAGAAAGCAGGAGTCTTTTGGTTATAAGTATGAAACCCTTAAGCCAAATGCAGGAGCAGATACGAACGCCTGTATTCTCCAGGAGAAAGCAGGTAGACTTTGCCCAGTTTACATAATAGCATAACTTTGGGAAAGAAAGCAGTGAATGCAGTTTGTACCAAACCACACGTAAGAAAGCAGGAGACGTTTCATTCTAAATAGGAAACCCATTATTCCGTCCAAAGCTGGTAGACGTATAAACGCATGTATTCTCTCAGGGAAAGCAGCTAGACTTTGCCCAATTTACACAATAGCACAACTTTGGGGAAGACAGCAGTGGGTACACTTTGTACTAAAACACCGCTAAGAAAGCAGCAGTCTTTATATTGTAAGTATGAAACCTTTAAGCCAAAGGCAGGGGCACATACAAATGCATGTATTCTCTGGGAGAAAGCAGCGAGTCTTTGCCTAATTTACAAGAGAGCAGAATTTTGGGAAGGAAAGCAGTGAGTAAAGTTTGTACTAAAACACACGTGAGAAAGCAGGAGTCGTTTCAATATAAATGGGAAAGCTATTTCGCCCAAAGCCGGACAGACTTAAATGCATGTATTATCTCAAAGAAAGCAGCTAGACTTAGCCCAATTTACAGAATAGCACAACTTTTGGTAAGAAAGCAGTGGGTACAGTTTGTGCTAAAACACAGCTAAGAATGCAAGAGTCTTTTTATTATAAGTATGAAACATTTAAGCCAAATGCAGGAGGAGATACAAATGCATGTATTTTCTGGGATAAAGCAGCTAGACTTTGTCCAATTTACAGGATGGCATAACATTGGGAAAGAAAGTAGTGAGTACAGTTTGGACTAAAACACAGCTACGAAAGCGGGAGTCTTTTTATTATAAGTATGAAACCTTTTAGCCAAAGGCAGGTGCAGATACAAATGCATGTATTCTCTGGGAGAAAGCAGCTAGACTTTCTCAATTTACAGGATAGCATAACATTGGGAAAGAAAGCAGTGAGTACAGTTTTTACTAAAACACACGTGAGAAAGTGGAAGTCGTTTCGTTATAAATAGGAAAGCTATTTCGCCCAAAGCCTAACAGGCATAAATGCATGTATTCTCTCAGAAAAAGCAGCTAGACGTTGCCCAATTTATACAATTGCATAGCTTTGGGCAAGAAAGCAGTGGGTACAGTTTATACTAAAATATAGCTAAGAAAGCAGGAGACTTTTTATCATAAGTATGAAACCTTTACGCCAAATGCAGGAGCAGATACAAATGCATGTATTCTCTAGGAGAAAGTAGCTAGACTTTGCCCAAATTACAGGATAGCATAACTGTGGTAAAGAAAGCAGTGAGTACAATTTGTACTAAAACGCATGTAATAAGATAGGTGTCATTTCAGTACAAATATGAAACCTATATCGCCCAAAGGGGGTACAGGTATAAATCCATGTATTGTCTCAGAGAAAGCAGCTAGACTTTGCCCAATTTGCACAATAGCACAACTTTGGTCAAGAAAGCATTGGGTACAGTTTGTACTAAAACACAGCTAGGAAAGTAGGAGTCTTTTTATTATAAGTATGAAACCTTTAAGCCAAAGGCAGGGGCAGATACAAATGCATGTATTCTCTGAGAGAAAGCAGCGAGACTTTGCCTAATTTACAAGAGAGCAGAACTTTGGGAAAGAAAGCAGTGATTACAGTTTGTACTAAGACACACGTGAGAAAGCAGCAGTCGTTTCATTATAAATGGAAAAGCTATTTCGCCCAAAGCCGGACAGACATAAATGCATGTATTCTCTCAGAGAAAGCAGCTAGACTTTGCCCAATTTACAGAATAGCACAACTTTTGGTAAGAAAGCAGTGGGTACGGTTTGTACTAAAATACAACTAAGAAAGGAAGAGTCTTTTTATTACAAGTATGAAACCTTTAAGCCAAGTGCAGCAGCAGATACAAGTGGATGTATTCCCTAGGAGAAAGCAACTAGACTTTGCCCAATTTACAGGATAGCATAAACTTGGGAAAGAAAGCAGTGAGTACAGTTTGTACTAAAACACACGTAAGAAAGCAGCAGTCGTTTCATTATAAATAGGAAAGCTATTTCGTCCAAAGCGTCTGCAGACATAAATGCATATATACTCTCAGAGAAAGCAGCTAGACTTTGCCCAATTTACACAATAGCACAACTTTGGGGAAGAAAACATTGGGTACAATTTGTACTAAATACAGCTAAGAACGCAGGAATCTTTGGATTATAAGTATGAAACATTTAAGCCCAATGCAGGAGGAGATACAAATGCATGTATTTTCTCGGATAAAGCAGCTAGACTTTGCCCAATTTACAGGATGGCATAACATTGGGAAAGAAAGCAGTGAGTGCAGTTTGGACTAAAACACAGCTACGAAAGCGGGAGTCTTTTTATTATAAGTATGAAACCTTTAAGCCAAATGCAGGAGCAGATAATAATGCATGTATTTTCTGGGACAAAGCAGCTACACTTTGCCCAATTTACAGGATAGCATTACATTGGGAAAGAAAGCAGTGAGTACAGTTTGTATAAAACATATGTAAGAAAGCAGGAGTCGTCACATTATAAATAGGAAAGCTATTTCCCCCAAAGCAACGACAGGCATAAATGCATGTATTCTCTCAAGAAAGGAGCTAGACTTTGCCCAATTTACAGGATGGTATAACATTGGGAAAGAAAGCAGTGAGTACAGTTTGTATAAAACACATGTAAGAAAGCAGGAGTCGTTTCATTATAAATAGGAAAGCTATTTCCCCCAAAGTGGCGACAGGCATAAATGCATCTATTCTCTCAAAGAAAGCAGCTAGTCCTTGCCCAATTTACACAATAGCACAACTTTGGGGAAGAAAGTATTTGGTATAGTTTGTACTAAAACACAGCTAAGAAAGCACGAGTCTTTTTATTATAAGTATGAAACCTTTAAGCCAAATGGAGGAGGAGATACAAATGCATGTATTTTCTGGGATAAAGCAGCTAGACTTTGCACAATTTACAGGACAGCATAACCTTGGGAAAGAAAGCAGTGAGTACAAGTTGTACTAAAATGCACGTAAGAAGGCAGGTATCATTTCATTATAAATATGAAACGTATATCGCCCAAAGCGGGTACAGGTATAAATCCATGTATTGTCTCAGAGAAAGCAGCTAGACTTTGCCCAATTTACACAATAGCACAACTTTGGGGAAGAAAGCCGTGGGTACAGTTTGTACTAGAACACAGCTAAGAAAGCAGGAGTCTTTTCATTATAAGTATGAAATCTTTAGGCCAAAGGCAGGTGCAGATACAAATGCATGTATTCTCTGGGAGAAAGCAGCGAGACTTTGCCTAATTTACAAGAGAGCAGAACTTTGGGAAAGAAAGCAGTGAGTACAGTTTGCACTAAAAGACACGTGAGAAAGCAGGAGTCCTTTCATTATAAATATGAAACCTATTTCGCCCAAAGCGCGTACAGGTATAATTGCATGTATTCTCTCAGAGAAAGGAGCTAGAATTTGCCCAATTTACACAATAGCACAACTTTGGGGAAGAAAGCATTGGGTACAGTTTGTACTAAAACACAGCTAAGAAAGCAGGATTCTTTTTTATTATAAGTATGAAACCTTTAAGCCAAATGCAGGAGGAGATACAAATGCATGTATTTTCTGGGATAAAGCAGCTAGACTTTGCCCAATTGACAGGATAGCATAACATTGGGAAAGAAAGCAGTAGGTACAGTTTTTACTAAAACACACGTGAGAAAGCAGGAGTCTTTTCATTATAAATAGGAAAGCTATTTTGCCCAAAGCGGGACAGGCATAAATGTGTGTATTCTCTCAGAGAAAGCACCTAGACTTTGCAAAATTTACACAATAGCACAACTTTGGGCAAGAAAGCAGAGGGTACAGTTTGTACTCAAACAGACGTAGGAGAGCAGAAATCTTTTAATTATAATATCAAACGTATAGGCCCAATGCAGTGCCATATACAAACGCATACATTATTTCAGGGAAAGCTGCTAGACGTGCCCCAATTTAAATGCTACCATAACTTTGTTAAACAAAGCAGTGCGTATAGTTTGTACTCAAACACACGTAAGAAAGCAGAAGTCTTTTCATTAGAAGTAGGAAACTTAGAGGCCGAATGCAGTTCCATATACAAACGCATTCATTCTCTCAGAGGAATCTGCTAGACGTGGCGAAATTCACAGGCTGGCAAAACTTTGTTAAAGAAAGCAGTGGGTATAGTTTGTACTCAAACACACATAAGAAAGCAGAAGTCTTTTCATTATAAGTAGGAAACTTATAGACCGAATGCATTTCCATATACAAACGCATAAATTCTCTCCGAGAAAGCAGCTAGACGTGGCCCAATTTACAGAACAGCACAACTTTGTTAAACAAAGCAGTGGGTACTGTTTGTACTCAAACACACGTGAGAAAGAACAAGTCTTTTCATTAGAAGTAGGAAACTTATAGGCCGAATGCAGGTCCATGTACAAACGCGTACATTCTCTCAGAGAAAGCTGCTAGACGTGGCCCAAATTACAGGCTAGCACAAATTTGTTAAAGAAAACAGTGGGTATAGTTTGTAGTCAAACACACTTGTTAATGCAGAAGTCTTTTGATTATAAGTATGAAACTTATAGGCCGAATGTCGTTCCATATACCAACGCATACATTCTCTCAGAGAAATCTGCTAGACGTGGTCCAAATTACAGGCTAGCGCAAATTTGTTAAACAAATCAGTGGGTATAGTTTTACTGAAACACACGTAAGAATGCAGAAGTCTTTTCATCATAATATGAAACATATAGGTCAAATGCAGTTATCTATACAAACGCATGCATTCTGTCAGAGAAAGCTGCTAGACGTGGCCCAATTTACAGGTTAGCACAACTTTGTTAAAGAAAGCAGTGGGTAGGGGAGAGGGAATATGGCCGATTAGGGGTGACCTTCTGGCTCTCTGCTCCCAGAGTGCGAGGTGAAAAACGTGGACACCCACAAGCGTGTGAGGCGCTCCCCTGCAGGATTGGCTTCGTGAATCTACAGAGAGGCAGGGAGGGACAAGCAGCCCCGCGGATAGAGGCAGGTGAACTCAAAAAACACTTGCAAATTACCGGAGAGTTGGGACAAAGGCAGCGTGGGACAGCCGCGCCCCGCGGCGGGCACTCCCGTGCGGGGAGTCCTGACTCCCAAGAAGACGACTCTTCCCTCACCAAACCCCACTCTCACGCAGGCAGGGAAGTGCCGGAGGTCGGTGCGAGGTGGTGGGGCAGACCGACAGGCGGTGGGGAGCCGAAAGAGGAGCGGGGTCCATCTCCAACGCAGCGGAGCGCGGCCCTGGGTCGGCATTGGTGGGGAGGGGCTGGCCCGAGCGCGCGCTCCCCGCATCGGACGCCACGCCGGAGTCCACAGGGGAAAGTTTGGAGGCGGCTTCTTGCCACAGGAGACCGCCAGGACTGGATTAGGGGAGGGGAACTCCATAAAAGAGGCTCTGCCCTTGGAAATCGCTGAAAGTCCCGCGGGTGCTGGGAGGGACACAGCACAGAGGCGCCGTGGGTAGGGTGCGCGGCGGGCTGGCAGGCGGCCCTGGAGCGCACCTCAGGGAATAGGCAACGGTGAACCCCGACTCCGGAGGCCCTCCCGGTGCAGTCGGCTTCAGCGCTGACTAGCAGGGGGTGGGCAGCTGCAATTCGGGGACCCCAAAGCCTGCGACTGCGAGGACTTGTTGCCCGGGCGTCCGCCTGAGCCATAGCCGCTGCCTCTGCGGCAGAGCTGGTCGCTCCCTGCGAGGAGAAGCACGCGCAGCCACTTTTTTTTTCTTTTCCCCGAATCTGTGGAGTCTGTCGCAGCCGCAGACTCAAGCCCCGCCTCCGAAACGGCGGAAAAGAGAGAAAGCAGAAGACTGAGACTAGACCCCTACCTCTCACCTTTCACAAAAATCAATTCAAGGTGGATAACACACTTAAACCTAAGGCACGAAACCTTAAGAATTCTAAATGAAGACGTTGGGAAGACC
>NW_012156185.1:17953-19936 GCF_000956105.1 Propithecus coquereli
TCGGACTTGGGGGGGGGGCCAGGGCAACATACGTAACCTAAACATCTGTACCCCCATAATATGCTGAAATAAAAAAAAAAAAGAAAGCAATAGTCGTTTCATTACAAATATGAAACATATTTCGCCCAAAGCGAGTACAGGTATAAGTGCATGTATTCTCTCAGAGAAAGCAGCTAGACTTTGCGCAATTTACACAATAGCACAACTTTGGGGAAGAAAGCATTGGGTACAGTCTGTACTAAAACACAGCTAAGAAAGCAGGAGTCTTTTCATTATAAGTATGAAACCTTTAAGCCAAAGGCAGGTGCAGATACAAATGCATGTATTCTCTGGGAGAAAGCAGTGAGACTTTGCCCAATTGAAAGGATAGCATAACATTGGGAAAGAAAGCAGTGAGTACAGTTTGTACTGAAACACACGTGAGAAAGTAGGAGTCCTTTCATTATAAATAGGAAAGCTATTTTGCCCAAAGGGGCACAGGCAGAAATGCATGCATTCTCTCAGAGAAAGCAGCTAGACTTTGCCCAATTTACACAATAACACAACTTTGGGCAAGAAAGCAGTGGGTACAGTTTGTACTAAAATACAGCTGAGAAAGCAGGAGTCTTTTGATTATAAGTATGAAATCTTGAAGCCAAATGCAGGAGGAAATACAAATGCATGTATTTTCTGGGATAAAGCAGCTAGACTTTGCCCAATTTACAGGAAGGCATAACATTGGGAAAGAAAGCAGTGAGTACCGTTTGGACTAAAACACAGCTAAGAAAGCAGGAGTCTTTTTATTATAAGTATGAAACCTTTAAGCAAAATGCAGGAGCAGATACAAATGCATGTATTCTCTAGGAGAAAGCAGCTAGACTTTGCCCAAATTACAGGATAGCATAGCCTTGGGAAAGAAAGCATTGAGTACAATTTATACTAAAACGCACGTAAGAAGGCAGGAGTCGTTTCATTATAAATAGGAAAGCTATTTCGCCCAAAGCGGCTACAGACATAAAGGCATGTATTCTCTTAGAGAAAGCAGCTAGACTTTGCTCAATTTACACAATAGCACAACTTTGGGCAAGAAAGCGGAGGGTACAGTTTGTACTAAAATGCAGCTAAGAAAGCAGCAGTCTTTTTATTATAAATATGAAACCTTTAAGCCAAATGCAGGAGAACATACAAATGGATGTATTCTCTGGGAGAAAGCAGCTAGGCTTTGCCCAAATTACAGGATAGCATAACCTTGGGAAAGAAAGCAGGGAGTAGAGTTTGGACTAAAACACAAGTAAGAAAGTAGGAGTCGTTTCATTAGAAATATGAAACCCATTTCGCCCAAATTGGGCACAGGTATAAGTGCATGTATTCTCTCAGAGAAAGCAGATAGACTTTGCCCAATTTACACAATAGCACAACTTTGGGCAAGAAAGCAGTGGGTACAGTTTGTACTAAAATACAGCTAAGAAAGCAGGAGTCTTTTGATTGTAAGAATGAAACCTTTAAGCCAAATGCAGGAAGAGATACAAATGCATGTATTTTCTGGGATAAAGCAGCTAGACTTTGCCCAATTTACAGGATGGCATAACATTGGGAAAGAAAGCCGTGAGTACAGTTTGGACTAAAACACAGCCAAGAAAGCAGAAGTCTTTTTATTATAAGTATGAAACCTTTAAGCCAAATGCAGGAGCAGATACAAATGCATGTATTCTCTAGGAGAAAGCAGCTAGACTTTGCCCAAATTACAGGATAGCATAACCTTGGGAAAGAAAGCATTGAGTACAATTTATACTAAAACGCACGTAAGAAGGGAGGTATCATTTCATTATAAATATGAAACGTATATCGCCGAAAGCGGGTACAGGTATAAATCCATGTATTGTCTCAGAGAAAGCAGCTACACTTTGCCCAATTTACACAATAGCACAACTTTGGGGAAGAAACCAGTGGGTATAGTTTGCACTAAAACACAGGTAAGAATGCAGGAGTCTTTCATTATAAATA
>NW_012156185.1:31601-35079 GCF_000956105.1 Propithecus coquereli
AAGAACACAGAAGACTTTTCATTATAATTTTGAAAATTATAGGTCGAATGCTGTTCCATATACAAACACATACATTCTCTCAGATAAAGCAGCTAAACGTGGCCCAATTTACAGGCTAGAACAACTTTGTTAAACAAATCACTGGTTATAGTTTGTACTCAAAAACAATTATTAACGCAGAAGTCTTTTCATTATAAGTTTGAAACTTATAGGCCGAATGCAGTTCCATATACAAACGCACACATTCTCTCAGAAAAGATGCTAGACGTGGCCCAATTGACATTCCAGCACAAATTTGTTAAAAAAGCAGTGCGTATAGTTTCTACTCAAACACACATAAGAAAGCAGAAGTCTTTTCACTATAAGTAGGAAAATTATAGGCCGAATGCAGGTCCATATACATACGCATATATTCTCTCAGAGAAAGCTGCTAGACGTGGCCAAATTCATGGGTAGCAGAACTTTGTTAACCAAAGCAGTAGGTATAGTTTGTACTAAAACACACATAAGAACGCAGAAGTCTTTACATTGTAAGTATGAAATTTATAGGCTGATTGCAGTTCCATATACAAACGCATACATTATGTCAGAGAAAGCTGCTAGACGGGGTCCAATTTAAATGCTACCACAACTTTGTTAAAGAAAGCATAGGATATAGTTTGTACTCAAACACACGTAGGTAAGCAGAAGTCTTCTCATTACAAGTAAGAAACTTATAGGCGGAATGGAGTACCATTTACAAAAGCATACATTCTCTCAGAGAAAGCTGCTAGACGTGGAAAAATTCACAGGATAGCACAACTTTGTTAAAGGAAGCTTTGGGTATAGTTTGTACCGAAACACACGTAAGAAAGGAAAGGCCTTTTCATTATAACTAGCAAAGTTATAGGCCGAGTGCAGTGACATATAAAAACGCATACATTCTCTAAGAGAAAGTTGCTAGACGGGGCCCAACTTACAGGGTAGCACAACTTTGTTAAAGAAAGCATTGGGGATAGTTTGTACTCAGACACACGTAGAACGCAGAAATCTTTTCATTATAATATCAAACGTATAGGCCCAATGCAGTTCCGTATACAAATGCATACACTCTCTCAGAGAAAGCTGCTAGATGTGGCCCCATTTACAGGCTAGCAGAACTTTGTTAAAGAAAGCAGTGCGTATAGTTTCTACTCAAACACACGTAAAAAAGCAGAAGTCTTTTCATTATAAGTAGGCAACTTATAGGCCGAATGCAGGTTCATATACAAACGCCTACATTGTCTCAGAGAAGGCTGCTAGACTTGGGCCACATTATGGGTAGCAGATTTTGTTAAAAAAAACAGTGGGTATAGTTTGTAATCAAACACACGTATGAAAGCAGAAATCTTCATTATAAGTAGGAAACTTATAGACCTAATGTAATTCCTTATAGAAATGCATACATTCTCTGAGAAAAAGCTACTAGACGTGGGCCAATTTACAGGCTACACAACTTCGGTAAAGAAAGCAGTGGGTATAGTTTGTACTCAAACACACGTAAGAATGCAGAAGTCTTTTCATTATAAGTATGAAATTTATAGGCTTATTGCTGTTCTATATACAAACGCATACATTCTCTCAGAGAAAGCTGCTAGACGGGGCCCAATTTACAGGCTAGCACAACTTTGTTACAGAAAGCATTGGGGATAGTTTGTACTCAAACACACGTAAAAAGCAGATATCTTTTCATTATAATATCAAACGTGTAGGCCCAATGCAGTTCCAAAGACAAACACATACATTGTCTCAGAGAAAGCTGCTAGACGTCGCCCAATTTACAGGATTGAACAACTTTGTTAAACAAAGCAGAGGATATAGTTTGCACTGAAACACACGTACAAAAGCAGAAGTCTTTTAATTATAAGGAAGAAAATTATAGGCGAAATGCAGTACCATATACAAATGCATACACTCTCTCAGAGAAAGCTGCTAGACGTGGCCCAAATTACAGGCTAGCACAACTTTGTTAAAGAAAGCAATGGGTATAGTTTGTACTGAAACACACGTAGGAGAGCAGGAGTGTTTTCATTATATGTAGGAAACTTATAGGCCGAATAAAGTTCCATATACAAAAACATATATTCTCTCAAAGAGAGCTGCTAGACTTAGACAAATTTACACTCTACCACAACTTTATAAAAGAAAGCAGTGCATATAGATTCTACTCAAACACCCGTAAGAAAGCAGAAGTTTTTTCATTATAAGTATGAAACTTATAGGCCGAATGCAGGTCCATATACAAACGCATACATTCTCTCAGAGAAAACTGTTAGATGGGGCCCAATTTATGGGTAGCAGAACTTTGTTCAAGAAAGCAGAGGGTGTAGTTTGTACTCAAACACACGTAGGAAGTCTTTTCATTATCAGTAGGAAACTTAGAGGCCGAATGAAGTTGCATATACAAATGCATACATTCTCTCAGAGAAAGCTGCTAGACGTGGCCCAATTTAAAGGCTAGCACAACTTTGTTAAAGAAACCTGTGGTTATAGTTTGTACTCACACAGAAAGAAGAACGCAGAAGTCTTTTCTTTATAATTGTGAAACTTTTAGGTCGAATGCTGTTCCATATACAAATGCATACATTCTCTAAGATTAAGCTTCTAGACGTGTCCCATGTACAGGCTAGCACAACTTTGTTAAACAAATCAGTAGGTATAGTTTGACTCAAACACACTTATTAACGCAGAACTCTTTTCATTATAAGTATGAAACTAATAGGCCGAATGCAGGTCCATATAAAACACATACATTCTCTCAGAGAAAGCTGGTAGACGTGGCCCAATTTATCGGTAGCAGAACTTTGTTAAAGAAAGCAGTGGGTATAGTTTGAACTCAAACACACATAAGAAAGCAGAAATCTTTTCATTATAAGTAGGAAACTTATAGGCCTAATGCAGTTCCATATAGAAATGCAAACATTCTCTCAGAAAAACTACTAGACGTGGCCCAATTTACAAGCTAGCACAACATAGCTAAAGAAACAGTGGGTATAGTTTGTACTCAAACACACGTAAGAACTCAGAAGTCTTTTCATTATAAGTATGAAATTTATAGGCTGATTGCTGTTCTATGTACAAACGCATACATTCTCTCAGAGAAAGCTGCTAGACGGGGCCCAACTTACAGGCTAGCACACTTTGTTAAGAAAGCATTGATGATAGTTTTTACTCATACACTCGTAGAAAGCAGAAATCTTTTCATTATAATATCAAATGTATAGGCCCAATGCAGTTCCATAGACAAACGCATACATTCTCTCTTAGAGAGCTGCTAGACGTCTCCAAATTTACAGGCTATCACAACAATGTTAAAGAAAGCAGTGGGTACAGTTTGTACTAAAACACACGTCAGAAAGCAGAAATCTTTTCATTATATGTTTCAAATGTATAGGCCGAATGCAGTTCCATATTCAAACAAATACATACTCTCACATGAAAGCTGCTAGATGTGGCCCAA
>NW_012156185.1:35129-41214 GCF_000956105.1 Propithecus coquereli
GCAATGCGCACTACCCGAAGGATGGACATATTTGAAACACGGACTTCGATTGGGAGGGGAACCAAGGGCAACACACGAAACCTAAACATATGTACACACATAATCTGCTGAAATAAAAAAAAAATTACTACAATTATGACTAAATCATTTATATTAGCTGCCAAAATTTTAAATAATGATTAATTTTCAAAATAGTCACTAACTCATTACATATAATTATCTGATCAGTGTTATAAAACTGTCTGAAATAAATATGAAAGAACACCGTATGTAAACCATGTCATCCAAAGTTCAGCGGTGGTTGCAGTAACACTTCAGCACAGAACTAGTTCTCTGGTCTAATTTTACAGAGGTTGCAGCTATTGCTTTGTGTTTTTATTTTTGGGTTTTCCCAGTAATTTTATGAGTTATTCATCATCTTTTCAATAATCTATTCTCTGCTTAAAACACCTAGAATTATTTTCTTGTCAATTTTTGTAAGAACCTTGATTGAAATAATAATTAAAGAGGTGTGATGGAAATTTTGTGTAATAAATAAATGTTTTATTTAACAAAGATGAAAAAAAAAAGAAAGCAGTGGGTACAATTTGTACTCAAACACACGTAGGAAAACAGAAGTCTTTTCATTATAAGTAGGAAACTTTTAGCTGGAATGCAGTACCATGTACAAATGCATACATTCTCTCAGAGAAAGCTGCTAGACGTGGCCCAATTTACAGGCTACCAAAGCTTCGTTAAACAAAGCAGTGGGTATAGTTTGTACTGAAACACACGTAGGAAAGCAGAAGTCTTTTCATTATAATAGGAAACTTATAGGCGGAATGCAGTACCATGTCCAAACGCATACAAACTCTCAGAGAAAGCTTCTACACATTGCAAAATCTACAGGCTAGCACAACTATGTTAAATAAGCTGAATGCAGTTTCATAAACAAACGCATAAATTCTCTCAGACAAAGCTGCTAGATGTGGTCCAATTTACAGGCTAGCTCAACTTTGTTAAAGAAAGCAGTGGGTATGGTTTCTACAACACACATGTAAAAAAGCAGAGCCTTTTCATTATAAGTAGGAAACTTATAGGCCGAGTGCACTTCCATATAAAAACGCATACAAACTCTCAGAGAAAGCTTCTAGACATTGCAAAATATACAGGCTAGCACAACTATGTTAAATAAGCAGAGGGTATATTTTATACTCAAATACATGTAAGAAAGCAGAATATTTTCATTATAAGTAGGAAATTTATAGGCGGAATGCAGTACCATATACAAACACATACATTCTCTCAGAGAAAGCTGCTAGACGTGGCCCAATTTAGAGGCTATTACAAATTTGTTTAAAAAATCAGTGGGTACAGTTTGTACTCAAACACACGTAGGAAAGCAGAAGTCTTTTCATTATATGTTTCAAATGTATAGGCCGAATGCAGTTCCATATTCAAACAAATACATACTCTCACATGAAAGCTGCTAGATGTGGCCCAATTTACAGGGTAGCACAATTTTGTTAAAGAAAGCTGTGGGTATAATTTGTACTCAAACACAAGAAAGAACACAGAAGACTTTTCATTATAATTTTGAAAATTATAGGTCGAATGCTGTTCCATATACAAACACATACATTCTCTCAGATAAAGCAGCTAAACGTGGCCCAATTTACAGGCTAGAACAACTTTGTTAAACAAATCACTGGTTATAGTTTGTACTCAAAAACACTTATTAACACAGAAGTCTTTTCATTATAAGTATGAAACTTATAGGCCGAATGCAGTTCCATATACAAACGCATACATTCTCTCAAGGAAAGCTGCTACACGTGGCCCAATTTGCAGGATAGCACAAATTTTTTAAAGGAAGCAGTGGGTATAGTTTGTACCGAAACACACGTAAGAAAGCAGAGGTCTTTTCATTATAATTAGGAAAGTTATAGGCTGAATGCTGTTCCATATAAAAACGCATACATTCTCTCAGAGAGAGCTGATAGTTGTGGCCCCATTTACTGGCTAGCACAACTTTGTTAAAAAAAAAAAGCAGTGGGCATAGTTTGTACTCAAACACACATAAGAAAGAGGAAGACTTTCCATTATAAGTATGAAACTTATAGGCCGAATGCTGTTCCATATACAAACGCATACATTCACCCAGAGAAAGCTGCTAGACTTGGCCCTATTTACAGGCTAGAACAACATTGTTAAAGAAAGCAGTGGGGATAGTTTGTACTCAAACACACATAAGAAATCAGAAGTCTTGTCATTATAACTATGAAACTTGTAGGCAAATGCAGTTCCATATTCAAACGCATACATTCGCTAAGAGAAAGCTGCTATACGTGACCGAAATTAAGGCTAGCACAAATAGGGTAAAGAAAGCAGTGGTACGGTTTGTACTAAAACACACGTAAAAAAGTAGAATTCTTCTCATTATCAGTACGAAACTTATAGTCCGAATTCAGTTCCATATACAAAAGCATACATTCTCTCAGAGAGAAATGTTAGATGTGGCGCAGTTTACACGCTAGCACAACTTTGTTAAAGAAAGCAGTGGGTATAGTTTGTACCCAAACACACATAAATAAGCAGGAGTCTTTCCATTATAAGTAGGAAACTTTTAGGCGGAATGCAGTACCATGTACAAACGCATACATTCTCTCAGAGAAAGCTGCTAGACGTGGCCTAATTTACAGGCTATTACAAATTAATTAAACAAATCAGTGGGTATAGCTTGTACTCAAACACACATAAGAAAGCAGAAGTCTATTCATCATAATATGAAACTTATAGGCTAAATGCAGTTCCATATACAAATGCATACATTCTCTCAGAGAAAGCTGCTAGACGTGGCCCAATTTACAGGCTAACAAAGCTTTGTTAAAGAAAGCAGTGGGTATAGTTTCTACTGAAACACACGTAAGAAAGCAGAAGTCTTTTCATTATAATAGGAAACTTAAAGGCGGAATGCAGTACCATGTATAAACGTATACATTCTCTCAGAGAAAGCTGCTCGACGTGGCCCAATTTACAGGCTAGCACAACTTTGTTAGAGAAAGCTGTGGGTATAGTTTCTACTCAAACACACATAACAAAGCAGAAGTCTTTTCACTATAAGTAGAAAACTTATTGCCCGAATCCAGGTACATATACAAACGCATATATTCTCTCAGAGAAATCTGCTAGACGTTTCCCAATTCATGGGAAGCAGAACTTTGTTAAAGAAAGCAGTGGGTATAGTTTCTACTCAAACACACGTAAGAAAGCAAAGTCTTTTCATTATAATATCAAATGTATAGGCCGAATGCAGTTCCATAGACAAAAAGCATACATTCTCTCAGAGAAAGCTATTAGATGTGGAACAATTACCAATCTAGCACAACTTTGTTAAAGAAAGCAATGGGTATAGTTTGTACTCATACACACGTAAGAAAGCAGAAGTCTTCTGATTATAGCAGAAAACTTATAGGCCAAATGCAGGTCCATATACAAACGCATACATACTCTCAGAGAAAGCTGACAGACATGGCCGAATTTACAGTATAGAACAACTTGGTTAAAGAAAGCAATGGATATACTTTGTACTGAAACACAAGTTCGAAATCAGAAGTCTTTTCAATATAAGTAGGAAACTTATAGGCTGAATGCAGTTCCATAGACGAACGCATACATTCTCTCAGAGAAAGCTGCTGGACGTGGCCCAATTTACAGGCTAGAACAACTTTGTGAAACAAATCACTGGTTATATTTTGTACTCAAAAACACTTATTAACGCAGAAGTCTTTTCATTATAAGTACGAAACTTATAGGCTGAATGCAGTTCCATATACAAACGCATACATTCTCCAGAGAAAGATGCTAGACGTGGCCCAATTTATATTCCAGCACAAATTTGTTAAAGAAAGCATTGCGTATAGTTTCTACTCAAACACACCTAAGAAAGCAGAAGTCTTTTCAGTATAAGTAGGAAACTTACTGCCCGAATGTAGGTCCATATACAAACGCATATATTCTCTCAAGGAAGCTGCTAGATGTGGCCCAATTCATGGGTAGCAGAACTTTGTTAAACAAAGCAGTGGGTATAGTTTGTACTCAAACACACGTAAGAAAGCAGAAGTCTTTTCATTATAAGTAGGAAAATTATAGGCCGAATGCATTTCCATATACAAACGTATACATTCTCTCAGAGAAAGCTGCTAGACGTGGCCCAATTTAAATGCTACCACAACTTTGTTAAATAAAGCAGTGCGAACAGTTTGTACTCAAACACACGTAAGAAAGCAGAAGTCTTTTCATTATAAGTGGGAAACTTATAGGCCAAATGCATTTCCATATACAAACGCATAAATTCGCTCAGAGAAAGCGGCTACACGTGGCCCTATTTACAGGATAGCACAACTTTGTTAAAGGAAGCAGTGGGTATAGTTTGTAGTCAAACACAGACAAGAAAGCAGAAGACTTTCCATTATAAGTATGAAACTTATATGTCGAATGCTGTTCCATATGCAAATGCAAAAATTCACCCAGAAAAAGCTGCTAGACGTGGCCCAATTTACAGGCTAGCACAACATTGTTAAAGAAAGCAGTGGGTATAGTTTGTACTAAAACACACGTAAGAAAACACAAGTTTTTTCATTATAACTATGAAACTTGTTGGCAAATGCAGTTCCATATACTAACGCATATATTCTCTAAGGGAAAGCTGCTATACCTGGTCCAAATTACAGGCTAGCAGAAGTAGGGTAAAGAAAGCAGTGGTACAGTTTGTATAAAACACACGTAAAAAAGTAGAAGTCTTCTCATCATCAGTAGGAAACTTATAGGCCGAATTCGGTTCCATATACAAATGCATACATTCTCTCAGAGAAAAATGTTAGATGTGGCCCAGTTTACAGGCTAGCACAACTTTGTTAAAGAAAGCAGTAGGTATAGTTTGTACTCAAACACACGTAAGGAAGCAGGAGTCTTCCCATTATAAGTAGGAAACTTACAGGCCAAATGCATTTCCATATACAAACGCATACATTCTCTCAGAGAAAGCTGCTAAACGTGGTCCAATTTAAAGGGTAGCACAACTTTGTTAAAGAAAGCAGTAGGTATAGTTTGTACTCAAACACACTTATTAATGCAGAAGTCTTTTGATTATTAGTATGAAACTTATAGGATGAATGCTGTTCCATATACAAATGCATTCATTCTCTCAGAGAAAGCTGCTATACGTGGCCCAAATTACAGGCTAGCACAAATAGGGTAAAGAAAGCAGAGGTACAGTTTGTACTAAAACACAGGTAAAAAAGTAGAAGTCTTCACATTATCAGTAGGAAACTTATAGGCTGAATTCAGTTCCATATACAAACGCATACATTCTCTCAGAGAAAGCTGCTAAACGTGGTCCAATTTACAGGGTAGCACAACTTTGTTAAAGAAAGCAGTGGGTATAGATTCTACTGAAACACACATAAAAAAGCAGAAGTCTTTTCATTATAATTGGAATCTTAAAGTCCGAATGTAGTTCCATATACAAACGTATACATACACACACACAAAGCTGATGGAAGTGGCCCAATTCACAGGATAGCACAACTTTGTTAAAGAAATCAGTGGATATAGTTCGTACTCAAACACACAGAAGAAAGCAGAAGTCTTTTGATTATAATAGAAAACTTAGAGGCCGAATGCAGTTCCATATACAAACGCATACATACTCTCAGAGAAACCAGCTAGACATGGCCCAATTTACAGGATAGAACAACTTGGTTAAGGAAAGCAGTGGGTATACTTTGTTCACAAACACACGTAAGAAAGAAGAAGCCTATTCAATATAAGTAGGAAACTTTTAGGCCAAATGCTATTACATACACAAATGCATACATTCTCTCAGAGAAACCTGCTGGACGTGGTCCAATTGGCTAGCACAATTTTGAGAAAGAAAGCAGTGGGTATAATTTGTACAGAAACCAACGTAAGAAAGCAGAAGTCTTTTCACTATAGTTATAAAGCTTATAGGCCGAATGTAGTTCCATATACAAACGCATACATTCTCTGAGAGAAAGCTGCCTGATGTGTCCCAATGTACAGGATAGCACAACTTTGTTAAAGA
>NW_012156185.1:41904-49145 GCF_000956105.1 Propithecus coquereli
ATATACAAACGCATACATTCTCTCAGTGAAAGCTCCTAGACGTGGCCCAAATTACAGGCTAGCAAAAATTTGTTAAGAAAGCAGTGGGTATAGTTTGTGCTCAAACACTCGTAGGAAGTCATAAGTCTTTTCATTATAAGTAGGAAACTTACAGGCCGTATGCAGTTCCATATACAAACACATACATTCATTCAGAGAAAGCTGCTAGACGTGGCCCAATTTACAGGCTAGCACACCTATGTTAAAGAAAACAGTGGGTGTAGTTTCAACTCAAACACACGTAAGAAAGCAGAAATCTTTTGATTATAAGTATGAATCTTATAGGCCGAATGCAGTTCCATATACAAACGCATACATTCTCTCAGAGAAAGATGTTAGACGTGGCCCAATTTACAGGCTACCACAACTGTGTTAAATACAGCAGTGGGTATAGTTTCTACTGAAACACACATAAGACAGCAGAAGTCTTTTCATTATAATAGGAAACTTATAGGCCGAATGTAGATCCATATACAAACGCATACATACTCTCACAGAAAGCTGATAGACCTGGCCCAATTTACAGGAGAGAACAACTTGGTTAAAGAAATCAGTGGCTATAGTTTGTACTTAAACACACGTAATAAAGCAGAAGTTTTTTCATTATAAGTATGAAAATTATAGGCCAAATACAGTACCATATACAAACACATACATTCTCTAGGAGAAAGCTGCTAGACATGGCCCAAATTATAGGCCAGCACAAATTTGTTAAAGAAAGCAGTGGGTATAGTTTGTACTCAAACACACATAAGAAAGTAGAATTCTTCTCATTATCACTAGGAAACATATAGGCCGAATGCAGTTCCATAAACAAACGCATAAATTCTCTCAGACAAAGCCACTAGACGTGGCTCAATTTACAGGCTAGAACAACTTTGTTAAAGAAAGCAGTAGGTATACTTTGTACTCAAACACACGTGAGAAAGCAGAAGTCTGTTAATTATAAGTATGATATTTATAGGCTGAATGCAGTTCCATATACAATCGCATACATTCTCCTAGAGAAAGCTGATAGTCCTGGCTGAATGTACAGGTTAGCACAACCTGGTTAAAGAAATAAGTGGGTATAGTTTCTACTCAAACACACGTTAGAAAGCAGAAGTCTTATCATTATACATATGAAACTTATAGGCCGAATGCAGTTCCATGTACAAACGCACACATTCTCTCAGAGAAAGGTGCTAGAACTGGCCCAATTTACAGGATAGAACAACTTTGGGATAGAAAGCAGTGGGTATGGTTTGTAGTCAGACACACCTAGGAAAGCAGAATTCTTTTCGTTATATGTATAAAACTTTTAGGCCGAATAAAGTTACAGATACAAAGGCATACATTCTCTCAGAGAAAGCTTCAAGACATGACCCAATTTACAGGATAGTACAACTTTGGGAAAGAAAACAGTGGGTATAGTTTGTACTCAAACACACATAAGAACGCAGAATTCTTTTCATTATAAGTATCAAACTTATAGACCGAATGCAGTTTCATATACAAAGGCATACATTCTCTCAGAGAAAGCTGCTAGATGTGGCCCAATTTACAGGCTACCACAACTTTGTTATAGAAAGCAGTGGGTATAGTTTGTACTCAAACACACATAAGAAAGCAGAAGTCTTTTGATTATAAATATGAAACTTATAGGCTGTATGTAGTTCCATATACAAACACATACATTCGTTCAGAGAAAGCTGCTAGACGTGCCCCAATTTACAGGCTAGCACAACTTTGTTAAAGAAAGCAGTGGGTATAGTTAGTACTCAAACACTCGTAAGAAACCAGAAGTGTTTTCATTATAAGTATGAAACTTATAGGCCGAATGCTGTTCTATATACAAATGCATACATTCTCTCAGAGAAAGCTGCTAGATGTGGCCCAATTTACAGGCTAGCACAACTTTGTTAAAGAATGCAGTTGATATAGTTTACACTGAAAGACACGTAAGAAAGCAGAAGTCTTATAATTACAAGTATGAACCTTATATGCTGAATGCAGTTCCATATACAAACTTTTGCATTCTCTCAGAGAAAGCTGCTACTCCTGGCCCAATTTACAGGCTTGCACAACTTTGTAAAGGAAAGCAGTTCATATAATTCTACTTAAACAAACGTAGAAAGCAGAAGTCTTATAATTACAAGTATGAACCTTATAGGCCGAATGCAGTTCCATATACAAATGCATACATTCTCTGAGAGAAAGCTGCCTGATGTGTCCCAATGTACAGGATAGCACAACTTTGTTAAAGAAAGCAGTGGGTATAGTTTGTACTCAAACACACGTTAGAACGCAGAAGTTTTTCATTATAAGTATGAAACTTATGGGCGGAATGTAGTTGCATATACAAAAGCATACATTTTCTCAGAGAAAGCTGCTAGAGGGTGCCCAATTTACAGGATAGAACTACTTTGTTAAAGAAAGCAGTGGGTATAGTTTGTACTCAAACACACGTAAGAGAGCAGAAGTCTTTTCATTAAAAGTAGGAAAGTTATATGCCGAATGCTGTTCCATAGACGAAAGCATGCATTCTCTCAGAGAAAGTTGCTAGACGTGGCCCAATTTACAGGCTAGCACAGTTTGTTAAGGAACGCACTTGGTATGGTTTGTACTCAAACACACGTAAGATAGCAGAAGGCTGTTAATTATAAGTATGAAATTTATAGGCTGAATGCAATTCCATATGCAAACGCATACATTCTCCTAGAGAAAGCTGCTAGTCCGGGCCCAATGTACACGCTAGCACAACTTGGTTAAAGAAAACAGTGGGTATAGTTTCTACTCAAACACACGTTAGAAAGCAGACGTCTTATCATTATACATATGAAACTTATAGGCCGAATGCAGTTCGATATACAAACGAATACATTCTCTCAGAGAAAGCTGCTAGACGTGGCCCAATTTACAGGCTACCACAACTTTGTTATAGAAAGCAGTGGGTATAGTTTGTACTCAAACACAGGTAATAAAGCAGAAGTCCTTTGATTATAAATATGAAACTTATAGGCCGTATGTAGTTCCATATACAAACACGTACATTCGTTCAGAGAAAGCTGCTAGACCTGCTCCAATTTACAGGCTGGCACAACTTTGTTAAAGAACGCAGTTGGTATAGTCTGTACTAAAAGACACATAAGAAAGCTGAAGTTTTTGATTATATGTAGGAAAATTATAGGCCTTATGCAGTTCTATATACAAATGCATACATACTCTTACAGAAAGCTGATAGACATGGCCCCATTTACAGGATAGAACTACTTTGTTAGAGAAAGCAGTGGCTATAGTTTATACTCAAACACATGTAAGAAAGCAGAAGTCTTTTCAGTATAAGTATGAAACTGATAGGCCGAATGCTTTTCCATATACAAACGCATACATTCTCTCAGAGAAAGGTGCTAGACATGGTCCAATTTACAGACTAGCACAACTTTTTTAAAGAACGCAGTTGGCATAGTTTGTAGTCAAACACACCTAAGAAGCAGAAGTCTACATTATAGGTACGAAACTTTTACGCCGAATGGATTCAGAGATACAAATGCATACATTGTCTCAGAGAAAGCTGCTAGACATGACCCAATTTATAGGACACCACAACATTAGCAAAGAAAGCAGAGGGTATAGTATGTATTCAAACACACCTAAGAAAGCAGGTGTCTTCTCAGTATAAGTATGAAACTTCTATGCCGAATGGAGTTACAGATACAAACGCATACATTCTCTGAGAGAAACGTGCTACACATGGGCCAATTTGCAGGATCGCACAACAGTTGGAAAGAAAGCAGTGGGTATAGTTTGTAGCAAATCCATCTAAGAAAGCAGACATCTTTTCATTATACATATGAAACTTTAAGGCCGAATGGAGTTACAAATACAAAAGCATACATTCTCTCAGAAGAAGCGGCTCGACATGTCCCAATTGACAGTATAGCACAACTTTGGTACAGAAAGCAGTGGGTATAGTTTGTAGTAAAAGACACCTAAGAAGCAAAAGTCTTTTCCCTATAAGTACGAAACTTTTCGGCCAAATGGAGTCAGAGATACAAACGCATACATTCTCCCAGTGAAAGCTGTAAGACATGGCCCAATGTACAAGATAGGACAACTTTAGGAAAGAACGTAGTGGGTATATTTTTAGTCAAACACACCTAAGAAAAGAGAAGTCTTTTCAGTGTAAGTATGAAACTTTTAGGCCGAATGGAGTTACAGATACAAATGCATACGTTCTCTCAGAGAATGCTGCTAGTCATGGCCCAATATACTGCATTGCCCAACTTTGAGAAAGAAGGCAGTGGGTATAGTTTGTAGTCAAACACACCTAAGAAAGGAGAAGTCTTTTCACTATAAGCATGAAACTTTTATGACGAACGGAGTTACTGATACAAACGCATATATTCTCTCTGACAAAGCTGCTAGACATAGCCCAATTTACAGGATTGCACAACTTTGAGACAGAAAGCGGTCGGTATAGTTTGTAGTCAAAAACACCTAAAGAAAGCAGAAATCTTTTCATTATAAGTATGAAACTTTTAATCCGAATGGAGTTACAGATACAAACGCATACATTCTCTCAGAGACTGTGGCTAGACAGGGCCCAATTTACAGGATTGCACAACTTTGAGAAAGGAAGCAGTTGGTATAGTTTGTCATCAAACACACCTTAGAAAGCAGAAGTCTTTTCACTATAAGCATGAACTTTAGGCCAAATGTAGTTACAGATATAAAACCCTAGATTCTCTCAGAGAAAGCTGCTAGACATGGCCCAATTTAAAGGATTGCATATCTCTGATAAAGAAAACAGTGGGTGCACTTTTTAGTCAAACACACCTGAGAAAGGAAAAATCTTTTCATTATAAGTATAAATCTTTTCTGCTGAATGGAGTTACAGATACAGAGGCATACATTCTCTCCGTGAAAGCTGCTAGACATGACCCAATTTACAAAACTGCACAATGTTGAGAAAGAAAGCAGGGAGTATAGTTGGTAGTGAATGACATCTAAGAAAACAGAAGTCTTTTCATATAACCATGAAACTTTTAGGCCGAATGGAGGTACAGATACACACGCACACGTTCTCTCAGAGAAAGCTCCTAGACATGGCTCAATTTACAGGATTGCATAACGTTGAGAAAGAAAACAGTGGGTATACTTTGAGGTCAAACACACCTAAGAAAGCAAAAGTCATTTCATTACAAGTATGAAAGTTTTAGGCCGAATGGAGTTACAGATAGAAACACATACATTCTCTCAGAGAAAGCTCCTATACATGGGGCAACTTATAGATTCCACAACTCTGAGGAAGATAGCAGTGGGTATAGTTTGTACTAAAACACAGCTAAGAAAGCAGGAGTCTTTTCATTATAAGTATGAAACTTTTCAGGTGAATGGAGTTACAGGTAGAAACCTATACATTCTCTCCGTGAAAGATGCTAGAAATGGACCAATTTACAGGATTGCACAACTTTGAGAAAGAAAACGGTGGGTATAGTTTGGAGTCAAACACACGTAAGAAAGGAGAACTCTTTTCATTATAAGTATGTAACTTCTGGGCTGAATGGAGTTACAGATACAAACGCATACATGCTCTGATAGAGAGATGATAGACATATCCCAATTTACAGGATTGCACAACTTTGAGAAAGAAAGCAGTGGGTATAGTTTGGAGTCAAACACACGTAAGAAAGGAGAACTGTTTTCATTATAAGTATGTAACTTTTAGGCCGAATGGAGTTACAGATACAAACGCATGCATGCTCTGATAGAGAGATGATAGAAATATCCCAATTTACAGGATTGCACTACTTTTAGAAAGAAAGCCATGTGTATAGTTCGGAGTCAAACACACACAAGAAAGAAGTCTTTTCATTATAAGAATGTAACTTTCAGGCCAAATGGAGTTACAGACACAAAGCCATATATTCTCTCAGAAAAATCTGCTAGTATTGGGGCAATTTACAGGATTACACAACTTTGAGAAAGAAAGCAGTGGGTATAGTTTGTAGTGAAACACACCGCAGAAAGCACAAGGCTTTTCATTATGAGTTTGAAACTTTTAGGCTGAATGGACTTACAGATACAAACGCATACATTCTCTCAGACAATGCGGCTAGACAGGGTCCATATTAAAGGATTGCACAACTTTGAGAAAGAAAGCAGTGGGTATAGTTGGTCATCAAACACACCTAAGAAGGTGGAAGTCTTTTCATTATAGGTATGTAACTTCTGGGCCGAATGGAGTTACAGATACAAACGCATACATTCTCTCAGAGAAAGCTGCTAGACAAGGCGCAAATTACAGGATTGCACAACTTTGAGAAAGAAAACTGTTGGTATACTTTATAGTCAAACACACCTAAGAAAGCAGAAGTCTTTTCATTGCAAGTATGAAACTTTTAGTCCGAATGGAGTTACAGATAGAAATGCATACATTCTCTCAGAGAGAGCCACTATCATGGCCCAAGATACCGGATCGGACAACTTTCAGAAAGAAAACAGTGCGTATAGTTTGTAGTGAAACCCACAAAAGAAAGGAGAGGTCTTTTCATTATAAGTATGTAACTTTTAGGCCGAATGAAGTTACAGATATATCGCATCCATTCTCTAAGAGAGAGCTGCCCTACATGGCCCAATTTACAGGATTGCACAACCTTGTGAAAGAAAGCAGTGGGTATATTTTGTAGTCAAACACACCTAAGAAAAGAGAAGTCTTTTCAGTATAAGTATGAAACTTTTAGGCCTAATGGAGTTACAGACAGAAACCTATACATTCTCTCTGACAAAGCTGCTAATAATGGGGCAATTTATAGTATTACACAACTTTGAGAAAGAAAGAATGGGTATAGTTTGTAGTGAAACACTCATAAGAAAGGATAAGTCTTTTCATTATAAGTATGAAACTTTTAGTCCGAATGGAGTTACCGATACAAACGCATGCATTCTCTCAGAGACTGTGGCTAGACAGGGCCCAATTTACAGGATTGCACAACTTTGAGAAAGGAAGCAGTTGGTATAGTTTGTCGTCAAACATACCTAAGAAAGCAGAAGTCTTTTCACTATAAGCATGAACTTTAGGCCGAATGTAGATACAGATACAAACCCCTAGATTCTCTCAGAGTAAGCTGCTAGACATGGCCCAATTTAAAGGATTGCATATCTCTGATAAAGAAAACAGTGGGTGCACTTTTTAGTCAAACACACCTGAGAAAGGAAAA
>NW_012156185.1:50065-61116 GCF_000956105.1 Propithecus coquereli
AAGAAAGCCATGGGTATAGTTTGGAGTCAAACACACATAAGAAAGAAGTCTTTTCATTATAAGAATGTAACTTTTAGGCCAAATGGAGTTACAGACACAAAGCCATATATTCTCTCCGAGAAAGCTGCCAGTATTGGGGCAATTTACAGGATTACACAACTTTGAGAAAGAAAGCAGTGGGTATAGTTTGTAGTGAAACACACCGCAGAAAGCACAAGTCTTTTCATTATGAGTTTGAAACTTTTAGGCTGAATGGACTTACAGATACAAACGCATACATTCTCTCAGAGAAAGGTGCTAGACATTGGGAACTTTATAGCTTTGTACTACTTTGAGAAACAAAGCACTGTGTAGAGTTTCTAGTCAAACACAGCTAAGAAAGGTGAAGTCATTTCCTTGGAAGAGGGTAACCTTTAAGCAGAATGGAGTTATATATACAAACGCACACATTATCTCAGAGAAAGGTGCTAGACATTGGGCACTTTATAGGTTCGTACTACTTTCAGAAAGAAGAACTTTGTAGAATTTCTAGTCAAGCACACTGAAGAAAGGAGAAATCATTTCATTGGAAGCGGGTAAACTTTTGGCCAAATGGAGTTCATATACAAAAGCACACACCCTATCAGAGAAAGCTGCTAGAAATTGGGCACTTCATGGGTGTGCATAACGTTATAAACAAAGCAGTGTGTAGAGTTTCCAGTCAAACACACCTAAGAAATTAGAAGTCATTTCATTCCAACAGGGTAACCCTTAGGCCTAATTGAGTCACATACACAAACGCACAGATTCCCTCAGAGAAAGCTTTTAGACATTGGGCACTTTGTAAGCTTGCATAACTTTGAGAAAGGAAGCAGTGTGTAGAGTTTCTATTCAAACACACCTAGGAAATGGGAACTCATTTGATTGCAAGTATGTAACTTTTAGGCCGAATGGAGTTACTTAGAGAAACACACACATTCTCTCTGAGAAAGCTGGTAGACATTGGGCAATTTATAGGTTAGCACAACGTTGAGAACCAAAGCAGAGTGTAGAGTTTCTAGTGAAACACACCTCAGAAATGGGAAGCCATTTCCTTGGAAGAGGGTAACCTTTAGGCCAAATGGAGTTGTATATACAAACGTACTTATTCTCTCAGAGAAAGCTACAAGACATTGGGCACTTTATAAGTTTGTAAAACTTTGAGTAACAAAGCAGAGTGCAGAGTTTCTAGTCAAACACACCTAGGAAATGAGAAGTCATTTCGTTGGAAGAGGGTAACCTTGACGCCAAATGGAGTTAAATATACAAACGCACACATTGTCTCAGAGAAAGGTGCTAGATATTGTGCACTTTATAGGTTCGTATTGCTTTCCAAAAAAAGCATTGTGTAGAATTTCTAGTCAAACAGACCTAAGAAAGGAGAAGTCATTTCATTGTAAGAGGATAAACATTTGGCCGGATGGAGTTCATATACAACGCACACATCCTCTCAGAGAAAGCTGCTAGACATTGGGCACTTTATAAGTTTGTATACTTTGAGAAACAAAGCAGAGTGTAGAGATTCTAGTGAATCACACCTAAGAAAGGAGAAGTCATTTCGTTGGAAGAAGGTAACTTTAGGCTGAATGGAGTTACATATAAAAACGCACACATTCTCTGTGAGAAACCTGCTAGATATTGTGCAATTCATAGGTATCCACAATTTTGAGAAACAAAGCAGTGTAGAATTTCTAGTCAAACACTCCTAAGAAAGGAGAATTCATTTCATTGGAAGTATGTAACTTTTAGGCCGAATGGAGTTACATATACAAATGCACACATTCTCTCAGAGAAAGGTGGTAGACATTGGGCACTTTATAGGTTCGTACTACTTTTGGTAAAAAGCACTGTGTAGAATATCTAGTCAAACACACCTAAGAAAGGAGAAGTCATTACATTGGAAGCAGGTAAACTTTTGGCTGAATGGAGCTCATACACAAATGCACACATCCTCTCAGAGAATGATGGTAGACATTGTACACTTTATAGGTTTGCATAACATTATAAACAAAGCAGTGTGTAGAGTTTCTAGTCAAACACACGTAAGATAGGAGAAGTCATTTCTTTGGAAGTGGATAGGCTTTAGGCCTAATGGAGTTACATATACAAATGCACATATTGTCTCAGAGAAATGTGCTAGACATTGTGCAACCTGTACATTTGCCCAACTTTTAGAAACAAAGCACAGTGTAGTGTCTCTAGTCCAATCACCTCAGAAAGGAGAAGCCATTTCCTTGGAAGAGTTTAACCTTCAGGCCAAATGGAGTTTTATATACAAATGTATGCATTCTCTCAGAGAAAGCTGCAAGACATTGGGCATTTTATAAGTTTGCAAAAGTTTGAGAAACAAAGCAGAGTGCAGAGTTTCTAGTCAAACATACCTAGGAAATGAGAAGTCATTTCCTTGGAAGGGGGTCACCTTTAGATAGAATGGAGTTACATATACAAATGCACACATTCTCTCAGAGAATGCTGCTAGATATTGGCACTTTAAGGGTTTGCATAACTTGGAGAAACCAAGAGGTCTGTAAAGTTTCTAGTCAAACACACCTAAGAGAGGAGAAGTCATTTCATCAGAAGTGGGTAACCATTAGGCCGAATGGAGTTATGTATACTAATCCACACATTCTCTAAGATAAAGGTTCTAGGCATTGGGAACTTTATAGGTTTCCATAACTTTTAGAAACAAAACAGTGTTTAGAGTTTCTAGTCAAACACACGTATGAAAGAAGAAGTCATTTCATTGGAAGTATGTAACTTTTAGACCCAATGGAGTTACATATATGAACACACACCTTCTCTCAGAGAAAGCTGCTAGATATTGGACAATTCATACTTTTGCACAACTTTGAGGAACAAAGCAGAGTGTAGAGATTCTTGTCAAACACACCTAAGAAAGGAGAAGTCATTTTGTTGGAAGAAGGTAACTTTAGACCGAATGGAGTTACACATGAAAAAGCACACATTCTCTGTGAGAAACTTGCTAGATGTGTGCACTTTATAAGTTTCCATAACTTTGAGAAACAAAGCAGTGTGTAGAGTTTCTAGTCAAACACACCTAAGAAAGGAGAAGTCATTTCATTGGAAGCCCGTAACTTTTAGGCCGAATGGAGTTAAGTAAACAAATGCACACATTGTCTCAGAGAAAGCTCCTAGACATTGGGCACTTTATACGGTTATACAAGTTTGAGAAACAAAGCAGAGCGTAGAGTTTCTGGGAAAACACACATGGGAAAGAACAAGTACTCGGCTGGGAATTTGGTAGTATTTAGCCAGGAAGGACTTACATAGCTAAACGCTTATATCCACTCACAAAAAGCTGCTAGATATTGGACGCTTTATAGGTTTGCTTAACTGTGAGAACCAGAGCAGTGTGTAGAGATTGCTGTCAGGCACACCTAAGAAAGAAAAAGTCATTTCACAAGAGGAGAGAATCTTAGCTCTGAAGTAGTTACACATTGAAATGCTTACGTTCACTCAGACAAAGCAGCTAGCCAATTGGTGCTTGACATGTTTGCTTTTACTCTGAGAATCAAGGGTGAATGCATTGTTTCTTTTCAAACACATCTAAGACAGGAGAATTGATTTTGTAGGAAGATTGTAACTTTTTGGCCAGAAATAGGTTCCATGTGGAAACACTTACATTGCCTCAGGGAAAGCAGCTGAACATTAGGCGGATTGTGGCTTTGCTTAACTCTGAGGGAAAAGCAGTGTGCAAAGTTTTGGGTCAAACACACACCAAAGAGAGCAGAAGTGATTTGGAAGAAAGACGGTAACTTTCAGTTGGAAAATATTTACACACGGAAACATATTCACTGATAGTTAGCAGGTACACATTAGATGCTTTATGGGTTTCATTAACTCTGACAACAAAAGTAAGGTGTGGTGTTTCCTGTCAAACACAAATAAGAAAGAAGAAGTCATTGGTGGGAAGAGGATAACTTTCAGGAGGCAAAGAGTTCCATATGGAAACCCTTCCATTCACTCGGAGAAGGCAGCTAGACACTGGGCCCTTTGTACGTGGGCTTAATTTTGAGAACCAAAGCATTGTATAGAGTTGCCTGTCAAACACAACAAAGAAAGATCTTTTCGTGGGAAGATATTCTCTTTTAAACGAAAATGAGTCACACATGGAAACACTTATATTTACTTAGAGAATGCAGCTGTATTTTCAGTGCTTTATCTGTTTGCTTAACTGTGGCAACTCAACCAGTGTGTAGGGATTCCTGTGAAACACACGTCAGAGACAAGAAGTCATTTGGAAGGGAGAGGGTAACTTTTAGAAGAAAAGGTGTTGTATCTGGAAACACTTAAATTCACACGAAGAAAGCGGGTATGCATTGGGTGCTTTATATGTTGACTTAACAAGACCCGAAGCAGGGTGTATGTAGAATTTCCTGTCCAACACACCTAAGAAAGAAGAAGCCACTCGGTAGGAAGATGGTAACATTTAGCCAGAAAGGAGAACCATGTGGAAAGACGTTCATTGACTCAGAAAAACAGCTAGACATAGGGTCCTTCTTATTTTTGCTTAACTCGGAGAACCGAGGAAGTGCGCAGAGTTTCCTGTCAAACACACCAAAGAAACAGGAAGTCGTTTGGTGGGAAGCGGGTTACATTCAGCTGGCAAGCCTTTGCATATGGCAAAGCTTACATTCACTCGGAGACAGCAGCTAGACATTGGGTGCTTTTTAGGTTTCCTAAACTCTGAGAACCGCAGCAATGTGTAGAGTTTCCTGTCAAATACACCTAAGAAAGAAGGCATATGGCAGGAAGCGAATAACTTTTTTGCCGGAAAATAATTGCCTACGGAAACCCTTACATACCCTCAGAGAAAGAGGCTAGACATTGCGTGCACTTTACGTTTCCTCGAATCTGAAGAAACTGAGCAGTGTGTAGAGTCCCTGTCAAACACACCTAAGAAGGATAGGATTTCGTAGGAAGAGGGTAACTCTTAACCGGAAATGAGTCCCACATGGAAACACGTACATTAACTCAGAGAATGCAGCTGCACGTTGGGTGCTTGATATGTTTGCTTAACTTTGAGAACCGAGGCAGTGTGTAGAGTTTCCTGTGAAACACGTGTAAGAGAGAAGAAGTCATTTGGAAGGGAGAGGGTAACTTTTAGACGGAAAGCAGTTGCGTGTGGAAACGCTGACAGTCACTCACAGAAAGCAACTGGAGATCGGTGCTTTGTATGTTTGGTTAACTCTATGGACCGACGCAGTGTGTAGAGTTAAGTGTCGAGCACACCTAAGACAGCGGAAGCCATACCGTAGGCAGCGGGTTACACTTAGCCGGGAAGGATTTGCATATGGAAAAGCGTACATTGACTCAGAGAAAGGGGCTACGCCTTGGGTGATTCACGTGTTTCCCTCCTTCTGAAAACCAAAGCGGTGTGCACAGTTTCCCGTCAAACACACCTTAGAAAGAAGAATTCCTTTTGTAGGAAGAGGTTAACATTTAGCCATAAGGGACTTACGTATGGAAATGCTTACATTCACTCAGAGAAAACAGCTAGAAATGGGTCGCTTTTTACGTTTTCGTTTGAGTCTGAAAACTAAGGCACTGTGTAGGGTCTCCTGTCAAACACAGCTAAGAAAGCACAAGTCATTGGCTGGGAAGTGGGTAGTATTTAGCCAGGAAGGACTTCCATATGGAAACGCTTACACCCGCTCACAAAAAGCTGCTAGGCATTGGTCGCTTTATAGGTTTGCTTAACTTTGAGAAGCAGAGCAGCGTGTAGAGATTCCTGTCAGGCCCACCTAAGAAAGAATACGTCGTCTCACAGGAAGAGAGAATCTTTAGCTCTCAACTGGTTACACGCTGAAACGCTTATATTCACTCAGGGAAAGCAGCTAGCCATTTGGCGCTTGATAGGTTTGCTCTCCTCTGAGAATCAAAGCTGTACCTGCGGTTTCTCGTCAAACACACCTAAGACAGCAGAATTCATTTTGTAGGAAGAGGGTAACTTTTGAGGCGGAGAGGAGTTCCGTGTGCAAACGCTTACATTCACTCAGAGAAAGCAGCTACACATTGGGCGGTTTGTGGCTTTGCCTAACTCTGAGGAAAAGCAGCGTGCAAAGTTGTGGGTCAAACACACACCGAAGATAGCGGAAGTGATTTCGAAGGAAGAGGGTAACTTTCAGGTGGAAAGGATTTACACACGGAAACACAGTCACTCCAGGTTAGCAGCAGCACATTGGGCGCATTATGGGTCTCCTTACCCCTGAGAAGCAAGGCAGTGTGTGGGGCTTTCCTGTCAAAGACACCTGAGAAAGAAGAAGTCATTTGGTGGGAAGAGGGTAACTTTCAGCAGGCAAGGAGTTCCATATGGAAACCCTTCCATTCACTCAGAGAAGGCAGCTAGACACTGGGCCCTGGGCTTAACTTGGAGAACCAAAGCACTGTGTAGAGTTTCCTGTCAAACGCACCCAAGGAAGATCTTTTCGTGGGATGAAAGTCACTTTTAACCGGAAAGGAGGTGCACATGGAAAGGCTTACATTAACTCAGAGAAAGCAGCTGCACATTGGGTGCTTTATAAGTCTGCTGAACTGTGAGAACCGAAGCAGCGCGTAGAGTTTCTTGTCAAACACACTGAAGAGAGAAGAAGTCATTTGAAAAGGAGAGGGTAACTTTTAGATGTAAAGCAGTCGCATGTGGAAACGTTCACGTTCACTCAGAGAAAGCAGCTAGACCTCGCATGATTTATACGGTCCCTTTACTCAGAGATCCGAAGCAGTGTGTAGAGTTTCCTGTCAAACACATCCAAGAAAGAAGTCATTTCGCTGGGATAGGGTAACTGCTAAAACGAAGGAGTCATTTACGAAAGTGCTTACGTTCACTCAGAGAAAGCAGCTAGACGTTGGGTGCTTTAGGTGTTGGCTTAACTCTGAGAACCGAAGCGGAGCATAGAATTTCCCGGGAAACACGCATAAGAAGGAGGAATTCATTTCATGGGAAGAGGATGACGCTTAGCCTGAAGGGGTCACATAGGGAAAGCCTTACATTGACTCAGGGAAAGCTGCTAGACAATCGGTGCTTCGTGTTAGGTTAACTCTGAGAATCGAAGCGGTGTGTAAGGTTTCCTGCCAAACACACTTAAGAGAGAAGTCATTCTCAAGGAAGAGGGTGACTTTTAGACGGAAAGGAGTTGTATAAGGAAACGCTAACACACACTCAGAGAAAGCAGCTGGAGATCGGTGCTTCCTACGTTTGCTTAACTCTAACAACCGAAGCAGTGTGTAGGCATTACTGCCAAACACACCTAAGAAACAGGAGGTCGTTTGGTGGGAAGCGGGTAATGCTAATCCCGAAAGGAGGTATAGATAGCAATGCTCACTTTCAATCAGAGAAAGCAGCTGGGTGTAGGGGCATTTATGTGTTTGTTTAACACCGAGAAAGACAGCTTTGAGTAGAGTTTCCTGGCCAACACACCTAAGAAAAAGAAGTCATTTCGTAGCAATAGGGCAACATTTAGCCGGCAAGGATGTGCACATGGTAACGCTTTCATTCACTCAAAGACAGCAACTAGACACTCGGTGCTTTATATTTTGGCTTCACTGTGACAACCGAAGCAGTCTCTAGAGATTCCCGGGAAACACACATAAAAGAGAACATCTAATTTTGCAGTAACCTGTGGGTGAAAAGGTGCTGTATTTGGAAACGCTTACCTTCACTGGCAGAAAGTGGGCAGGCATTGGGTGCTTTATATGTTGACTTAACAAGACCTGAAGCACGGTGTATGTAGAGTTTCCTGTCCAACTAACCTAAGAAAGAAGAAGCCACTCCGTAGGAAGAGGGTAACCTTTAGCCAGAAAGGAGAACCATGTGGAAAGACTTTCATTCACTCAGAAAAAGGGCTGGACGTAGGGTCCTTCTTATTTTTGCATAACTCTGAGAACCGAAGAAGTGCGCAGAGTTTCCTGTCAAACACACCAAAGAAACAGGAAGTCGTTTGGTGGGAGGCGGGTTACATTTAGCTGGCAAGGCTTTGCATATGGCAAAGCTTACATTCACTCGGAGACAGCAGCTAGACATTGGATGCTTTTTAGGTTTCCTAAACTCTGAGAACCGCAGCAATGTGTAGAGTTTCCTGTCAAATACACCTAAGAAAGAAGGCATATGGCAGGAAGCGAATAACTTTTTCGCCGGAAAATAATTGCCTACGGAAACCCTTACACACCCTCAGAGAAAGAGGCTAGACATTGCGTGCACTTTACGTTTCCTCGCATCTGAAGAAACTGAGCGGTGTGTAGAGTTCCTGTCAAACACACCTAAGAAAGATATGATTTCGTAGGAAGAGAGTAACTCTTAAGCGGAAATGAGTCGCACATGGAAACAGTTACATTAACTCAGAGAATGCAGCTGCACGTTGGGTGCTTGATATGTTTGCTTAACTGTGAGAACCGAGGCAGTGTGTAGAGTTTCCTGTGAAACACGTGTAAGAGAGAAGAAGTCATTTGGAAGGGAGAGGGTAACTTTTAGACGGAAAGCTGTTGCGTGTGGAAAGGCTGACAGTCACTCACAGAAAGCAACTGGAGATCGGTGTTTTGTATGTTTGGTTAACTCTAAGGACCGAAGCAGTGTGTAGAGTTAAGTGTCGAGCACACCTAAGACAGCGGAAGCCGTACCGTGGGCAGCGGGTTACACTTAGCGGGGAAGGATTTGCATATGGAAAAGCTTACATTGACTCAGAGAAAGGGGCTACGTCTTGGGTGATTCACGTGTCTCCCTCCTTCTGAAAACCAAAGCGGTGGTTTCCCGTAAAACGCAACTTAGAAAGAAGAATTCATTGTGTAGGAAGAGGGTAACATTTAGCCATAAGTGACTTACGTATGGAAATGCTTACATTCACTCTGAGAAAGCAGCTAGATGTGGGTCGCTTTTTACGTTTTCGTTTGAGTGTGAAAAGGAAGGCGCTGTGTAGGGTCTCCTGTCAAACACAGCTAGGAAAGCACAAGTCATTGGCTGGGAAGTGGGTAGTATTTAGCCAGGAAGGACTTCCATATGGAAACGCTTACACCCGCTCACAAAAAGCTGCTAGGCGTTGGTCGCTTTATACGTTTGCTGAACTTTGAGAACCAGAGCAGTGTGTAGAGATTCCTGTCAGGCCCACCTAAGAAAGAATACGTCGTCTCACGGGAAGTGAGAATCTTTAGCTCTCAACTGGCTACACGTTGAAACGCTTATATTCACTCAGGGAAGGCAGCTAGCCATTTGGCGCTGGATATGTTTGCTCTCCTCTGAGAATCAAAGCTGTACGTACTGTTTCTCGTCAAACACACCTAAGACAGGAGAATTCATTTTGTAGGAAGAGGGTAACTTTTGAGGCGGAGAGGGGTTCCGTGTGCAAACGCTTACATTGGCTCAGAGAAAGCAGCTACACATTGGGCGTTTTGTGGCTCTGCTTGCCTCTGAGGAAAAGCAGTGTGCAAAGTCGTGGGTCAAACACACACTGAAGAGAACAGAAGTGATTTCGAAGGAAGAGGGTAACTTTCAGGTGGAGAGGATTTACACACGGAAACACATTGACTCCAAGTGAGCAGCAGCACATTGGGCGCATTATGGGTCTCCTTACCTCTGAGAACCAAAGCAGTGTGTGGGGGTTTCCTGTCAAACACACCTGAGAAAGAAGAAGTCATTTATTTGGTGGGAAGAGGGTAACTTTCAGCAGGCAAGGAGTTCCATATGGAAACCCTTCCATTCACTCAGAGAAGGCAGCTAGACACTGCGCCCTTTGTAGGTGGGCTTAACTTTGAGGACCAAAGCACTGTGTAGGGTTTCCTGTCAAAACACACCAGAAAGATCTTTTCGTGGGACGAAAGTCACTTTTAACCGGAAAGGAGTTGCACGTGGAAAGGCTTACATTAACTCAGAGAAAGCAGCTGCACACTGGGTGCTATATAAGTCTGCTGAACTGTGAGAACCGAAGCAGCGCGTAGAGTTTCTCGTCAAACACACTGAGGAGAGAAGAAGTCATTTGGAAGGGAGAGGGTAACTTTTAGACGGAAAGGAGTCGCATATGGAAACGTTTATGTTCACTCGGAGAAAGCAGCTAGACCTCGCATGATTTATACGTTCCCTGTACTCGGACACCTGAAGCAGTGTGTAGATTTTCCCGTCAAACGCACCTCAGAAAGAAGTCGTTTCGCTGGAATAGGGCAACCGCTAACCCGAAGGAGTTACTTATGAAAGTGCTTACGTTCACTCAGAGAAAGGTGCTAGACAATCGGTGCTTCATGTTAGGTTAACTCTGAGAATCGAAGCAGTGTGTAGGGTTTCCTGCCAAACACACTTAAGACAGAAGTCATTCCCAAGGAAGAGGGTGACTTTTAGACGGTAAGGAGTTGTGTAAGGAAACGATAACAGACACTCAGAGAAAGCAGCTGGAGATCGGTGCTTTCTACGTTTGGTTAACTCTAACAACTGAAGGAGTGTGTAGGCATTAGTGACAAACACACCTAAGAAACAGGAGGTCGTTTGGTGGGAAGCGGGTAATGCTAATCCCGAAAGGACGTATAGAAAGCAATGCTCACATTCAATCAGAGAAAGCAGCTGGGTGTAGGGTCACTTATGGGTTTGTTTAACACCGAGAAAAACAGCTTTGAGTAGAGTTTCCAGTGCAACACACCTAAGAAAAAGAAGTCACTTCGTAGGCATAGGGCCACATTCAGCTGGCAAGGATTTGCCTATGGTAACGCTTTCATTCACTCAAAGACAGCAACTAGACACTCGGTGCTTTACATTTTTGCTTCAGTGTGACAACCGAAGCAGTCTCTAGAGTTTCCCGTCAAACACACATAAAAGAGAACATTTAATTTCGCAGTAACCTTTGGGCGAAAAGGTGTTGTATTTGGAAACGCTTACGTTCACTGGCATAAAGCGGGCAGGCATTGGGTGCTTTATATGTTGACTTAACAAGACCCGAAGCAGGATGTATGTAGAGTTTCCTGTCCAACGCATCTAAGAAAGAAGAAGCCACTCGGTAGGAAGATGGTAACATTTAGCCAGAAAGGAGAACCATGTGGAA
>NW_012156185.1:61591-61878 GCF_000956105.1 Propithecus coquereli
TTCACTCGGAGACAGCAGCTAGACATTGGGTGCGTTTTAGGTTTCCTAAACTCTGAGGACCGCAGCAATGTGTAGAGTTTCCTGTCAAATACACCCAAGAAAGAAGGCATATGGCAAGAAGCGAATAACTTTTTTGCCGGAAAATAATTGCCTACGGAAACCCTTACACACCCTCAGAGAAAGAGGCTAGACATTGCGTGCGCTTTGCGTTTCCTCGCATCTGAAGAAACTGAGCAGTGTGTAGAGTTCCTGTCAAACACACCTAAGAAAGATATGATTTCGTAGGA
>NW_012156185.1:67473-68695 GCF_000956105.1 Propithecus coquereli
ATTCCTTATTTACCAGGAAGATGGAGGACATACATACTTCTAAAGCACCTTCCTATAAAATTGTATTATTCTAGGGCAGCTAACCTCCAAAAGTTTATGAATTAAGGAAAAGGCACTTAACCACCTTCTAGAAATAGAAGAGGATCTTTTCTCTGAGACATGTGAATTGTTGGCACTCTTTTTCTCAGTTTGTTTTTGTTTTTGATTTTACTCCTGGGATCAAGTGACCCTCCCACCTTAGCCTACTGAATAGCTGGGACTACAGGCCCGCATCTGTAGTCTGGCTAATTTTTCTATTTTTTTTTTTTTTTTTGCAGAGAGAGGGTCTCACTATATTGCTCAGGCTGGTCTTGAAGTCCTGGCTTCAAGCTATCCTGCCCCCTCGGCCTCCCAAAGCATGGGGATTACAGGTGTGAGCCATCCCACTGTGCCCAGCCTTTTTCTCAGTTTTAATGGCAGTCATAGGCTCCCCTCAATGTGGGGATGTTTATATCTCTCAGAGGAATGTGTGGCACTAAGGGTATTCGTGTGGCTGGTTGTTTCAGCAGTCCTCTGCTTAGAAAAGGCATATACCCTAATTTGAGCAGAAACTGACAGAGGCTAAAGTAGGTTTCTTTGATCCTCTCCATGATTCTAGAAGCTGCTTTGTTATCAGAGTCAGAGTCATCTAATGGATGCCTAGACTTTTTCTTGGTACTTTGTGTGGATGGCTATACTTCTAAATTTATGCTCTTTTGAGTTCCTGTCTTACATACTGCTTAGTGACTTGCTTAGCAAGAATTTTCCTAGCCTAACTCAGGACACTCATGTTGTCTTTTGGTTTTGACTTTACTTCTTCCCAAATGAGACTGCCTGTCTCACTGTCTCTCTGATCACGCAGCAACTGACCCTAGACAGGCAATGATAGACACAGGACCCCAATTTTCTTTTTTCCTGCAAGGAAATTTAAGGAGGACTCCAATTATTAGAGGTTTTCTCAAAGATGTTGCTTGTATTTCAGGTAATTCAGATTTGTTGGTAAAGTTTTATTTGCCATACAATGTGCACAAAAGTAATTATAGAAATATACAGTATTGAGAGGCATAAAACATTAAAATGTTATGTGGAGAATATGATCCAGTGGTTTTTTAAAGTGTGAAACTTCTTCCTTATAAAAAGGAAGATATTTTTGGATGAATGGTCTCCTCTTGTTAGTTTAATATTTCACGAATTTCTACTTTTA
>NW_012156186.1:0-743 GCF_000956105.1 Propithecus coquereli
AGTTATGAGTCACTTAAATTGGGCTTTACCATTTTCTGCTACAATGTTCACTTTCTGAGATGAGATAGCAGCAATTTAAGGGACAATATTTGTGCCCCTTTTTGACAGTGTCTTCCATTCAATCAATAGTATCTGTACTATATCTTTTGGAAATTCCCCAAAGTTTCTACCATAAGTATCCAATTCCTTTGTGATTTTCAATACTGCTTCAAGTCTCTCTCTCTTCTCCCCCATTTCATATTTCTCTTACCATTTCAGTAGGGACTTAGGAGAGGGGAGGTAGCAGCTTGTGTAGAAGCCTTTATCTTGACAGAAGTTTGTTATACCATATTTTAAGAGGTGCTGTGAGAAACCAGAGGAGCTTGACTTGGATGCGATGGGAAATAAGTCAAATGATGTACAGTTTAAGAAATGGAAGTGTTTATATCTGGAGAAGAGAAAACACAAATGGGATGTGATGGCTACCTTCAGATACCCAAAGGGATATCACGCGGCCCAAGAAATAGACTAATGCTGTGTTGCCTCACAGGCTAGTACTAGGACCAGGATGGGCAAATTAAACTTGTCCAGACTGAGAGGAGGACACTTTCTTAAATGCGAGATTGAGAAATTTAATTTCTAAGTTTCTTTCCAATGCTATTTTTCTGTTAATGTAAATAAGGTTAACGTTTTTTTTTTTTTTTTATTTCAGCAAATTATGGGTGTACATATGTTTAGGTTACGTGTGTTACCCTTGGTTCCCT
>NW_012156186.1:10769-11420 GCF_000956105.1 Propithecus coquereli
TTAACAGTGATTGTTGGCCTGCTTCTAACCTGTTATAATAAATTAAAAACTCATTGCTACTCTGATACAAAATCATTTTAATCATCTTTTTGTATATGATGCCATACTAAGAATGAGAGAAACAAGGTAAATTTTACAGCCTTTTGATATAAATACTTGTACGATGTCTATTTCTCTTTATGCCTGTCCACCTCCCTCACCCCATGCCTAGTATTGTCTCTAATATTCAGGTGGAATCAGTGTTGATTTCATAAAATTTGAATGAAATAACTTATTATTCTCTAGTGTTTTTGGTTGCTATGAAAAAATACCCTATAATTAATCCCTACAGCTAGACAAGTTCAATTTTTTTTCAGATGTCAAAACTAACATCCAGAACTCTATGCAAATTTTAAGATCTACATTTAGCACCATAACATATAGATATGTAAAGAGAAATATTTACTTTCCTATAATTTGGAAATAACTTTGGAGAATACAGGTTTGTGTTCTGGTTTTAGTTTAATTTCATTGAATCCAAATACTATGTGGCTTATTGAACCAATATTTTATTTTTAATGTAGAATGTCTCTGAATAATACTTATGATTTTAAATTAGTCCAATCAAAGCATTGAACTAATAAGTTATAATAGACCTATACTAAGTTCTCA
>NW_012156186.1:13750-14399 GCF_000956105.1 Propithecus coquereli
GCAGAGAGAAAGGAACACTTATACACTGTTGGTGGGACTACAAATTAGTATAGCCTCTATGGAAAACAGTATGGAGATTCCTCAAAGATATAAAAATAGATTTATCATTTGATCCAGCAATCCTTCTACTAGGTATGTACCCAAAGAAAAAGAAGTCATTTTATCAAAAAGATACCTGCCCCTGAATGTTTATTGCAGCATAATTCACAATTGCAACCACGTGGAATCAACCTAAGCGTCCATCAATTCTTGAGTGGATAAAGAAAATGTGGTATGTGTGCCTATACCATGAAGTATTACTTAGCCATAAAAACGAATGAAATAATGTCTTTTGCAGCAAATAGGATGGAACTGGAGACCATTATCCTCAGTGAAGTATCTCAGGAATGGAAAAACAAACACTACATGTACTCACTAAGCAAAAGCTAAATAACAGGTACACATGGGCACAAAGAGATGTAAAGGACACTGGAAACTAAGAAAAGGATGGGAGGGGTGTAAGTGGTAAAAACTTACCTCTCGGGTACCATGCACACTACTCTGTTGACTGGCACACTAAAAGCCCTGACTTCAGCATTAAATAATGTATCCATGTAGCAAAAACATTTGTACCCCCTTAATATTTTGAAATAAAAAAATAATAAAACTT
>NW_012156187.1:0-486 GCF_000956105.1 Propithecus coquereli
GATTGTCTGGGCAAGGAAAATAGAACATCATGCTCTAGCAAGAAAAATTGACCAAGTGTCCAAAGACATTGCCAATTCTGCTCTTTCAAACTCCTGCTCAAAGCAGGCTCAGCAAAAGAGGAAGGAACATCCAAAATCAAACACTGGTCTCCGCTTGCTAATTAACACAGTGGAAACAGTCTGGGCATATAAACTTTAAATCATTAAGAAAAAAATAATTTAACCTCTATCCATTCAGATGGGAGAACCATCTAAGCAACTTTGGTCTTAGGGAAGCCAGAGGCTTAAAGGTAGAATTTGACAAGGCTTCCTCCACCTGACTCTTCCTTAGCCTTGCTTAGCAGAAAGAATCTGGTTTTTTACTCTGAACGCTATAACCCATCTCCTTAAGTTCCTGCAGCATCAATCATAAGATTCTAGCTTAAAAAGGAATTAAGTGCAGACACATGCATGAATGCAAAAATTCACACATCTATACATATAGAC
>NW_012156187.1:2072-2460 GCF_000956105.1 Propithecus coquereli
ATGTACACATGCATTTAAAAATACACATATATTTCTCTAGAATATAGGTAAAGAGATAAAGTAATCTGTTTGAATTATAATATCCAGGGACCAGACTCTGTTTAGACTCTTTAAATCGGAAAATTTAAGATTTTTTAAAATCATAGTTATCCAACATTGAGTTTCAAATCTAACCACTACCCTCCCCTCTCTCACTTAAGGTCTAAATAATTTCTGCTTCAAAAACTATTTTGATTTTTTTGGAGGGGGGATGGGAGATGTAACTTTGTCACCAGATTTGCATTAGAAAAATGGTAAATAGAAGTCAAAGTGTAAACAACATAAAAGCCTTCTAGAACAGTGCTGCTTAAACTTTGAAGTACATATGAATCACCTAAGGGTCTTGTTA
>NW_012156187.1:5513-6177 GCF_000956105.1 Propithecus coquereli
GTTTTGTCTGCCAAGGAGCAGGAGAAGCTGCTCTCAAGTGGTGGCTGTGTTTCCCCTCCACGCATGCCATATTATGTATCCAGGCACCAACCTGGATCCCTAGAGGGGATCTCCCTAGAAGAAAGGGTACATTTTTTTAAAAAAGTTATTAAGTGCTCAGTGTGTGCCAGTATTAGCCAGCCCTACTCACGACCCCTCAATCAAAGTATTTTTTTTTTTATTTCAGGGTATGGTGAGAGTACAAACTTTATGGTTACACTTTATGTCTTTGCCTCACCCAAGTGTGGGTTAGAGGCATGCCCTTCCCCCCTACAGTGCTCCCCGTGTCCTTTAGTTGCAGATTTACCACCCCCCTAATCCCTGGAGAGTATTTCTGCCATGTGATCACCCTAGTGTTGATCAGTTAGTACCAATTTGATGGCGAGTACAAGTGGAGCCCATTCTTCCACTCTTGTGGTGCCTCACTTTGGATAATAGGCTTAAGTTTAATCCAGGAAAGTGTAAGAGGTGCTAGATCACTGTCATTTCTTATGATTGAGTAATATTCTGTTGTGAACATATACCGAATTTTAATAATCCACTCATGGATTGACAGGCACTTGGGTTGTTTCCACATTCTTGCAATAGTGAATTGTGCTGCCATAAACATTCGGGTGCAGATGTC
>NW_012156188.1:0-374 GCF_000956105.1 Propithecus coquereli
CAGTCAATAACATGTATTGAGTGCCTGTTCTATGTTAAACACTGCACTAGGAAACTGTAAAGAGAAGATTGCATTGACTGACTAGGAATTCAACCAATGTCTCACTTGAGATAAGAATTCTACTATTGTATAAAACTTACACCATTTCAACAATAGTGCTCAAAAAAATTAAAGTGAAGTAAAGTTTCTATTATAGAAAATTATAAGGCTAGTAAAAATGACATCAAGTGGGAAAAATAAAGATGTGTCTTTATTAACCATTTACTACTCCTTTGGGCTACAGCCATTATAATCCAACTTTTTGTTCTCAGGACCCCATTTTCACCTTTAAAAGTTATTAATAACCCCAGAGAACTTTTGTTTGTGTGGTTATA
>NW_012156188.1:5699-7620 GCF_000956105.1 Propithecus coquereli
TAAGATAATCCATCAGCCTTTTGACTAACTATGTTTCCATTCTCTTGATCATAGTGTTGATATGCCATGATACATAACCATGTCAATGATGCCTTCCCACAGACTGCTTTCTTAATGCTGTTCTATATTTAGTAGGGGATAATAGTTTTATGATGTATAAGAAATATCTAATAAGCATAATTAAAATTAAGAAACTAAAATCAGGTAATGTTGACAATCATTTTCTTTAAGATAATCCATCAGCCTTTTGACTAACTATGTTTCCATTCTCTTGATCATAGTGTTGCTATGCCATGATACATAACCATGTCAATGATGCCTTCCCACAGACTGCTTTCTTAATGCTGTTCTATATTGAGTAGGGGATAATAGTTTTATGATGTATAAGAAATATCTAATAAGCATTAAAAAGATTAAGAAGATAAATATTACTTATATGTTTTGAATTCATTTTAAAAATAGCCCAACAGCATCTGTTGGAAAAACAATAACTTATCAGGTGCTACAGAAGAAATCAAAGAGAAGATAAAAGTCACTATTTGGAGAGACCAAAGGCACCACAGGGCAGGGGCTGTGTTCAGGAAACCTCATATCAATCAAAAGACCACAGAGAATGTTAAGAAAGCAGCAACAGACAGGGGTTCCATTATGGAAACCCCCACAGCTTAATTCAATAGATAGTTATTATGCATTCACTTTGACCCAGGGACTGTGATGAATGGAGGGGACAGAATGATGAGCAAAATAGATACAATTTCTCCCTTGTGGAATGTAAAGTTTAGAGGAGCATATAGGCATTAATTCAAAACCATACAAATGAAGATATAATACATGCTGAAATAATTGTTATAAAGTAAAAGTGCTGGGTGCCAATATGACCTAGTCTGGCAGAGGGATGGGGGAAGCAGATGGCACTTGAGCAGACATCTGAAGAATGAGCATGAGGTAGAGAATATTTCATAATATGTCTGGGATTTGCTTCTAAATTATTTGGAGTTGGGGGTGGGGCTAGTGATGCTGTAGATAAAATTAGGCATATACTGTTAACTCATGTTTGATAATTTCAATAATACATACTTTTTAAAGTATATATATAGTACTTTAGGCAGAAAGTGGGACATATTTGAAGGCCTGGAGGCAAGAAGAAACTTGGTTCATTTTCAAGTTCCTGAAAGAAAGCCAGAGTGGCTAGAAACCAGAGAAGTAAAGGCAGACAGTGTAAGGCCCCGTAGATCATACTAAAGGTTTTGGCCTTTATCTTAAGATCACTGATGGATATGGATCCAAAATTTTTATCAGGGAGTCTAAGATACCAAAAAACTAAGAACCACTGTATCTGTTTCTTGGTTAAAGAGGAGTAATTCTACACTATTTGACTTGGATAAATCACATAATGCCTCAGGTCCATATTTGATAACTTAGGTAAACTAAAGATTAAGGATATGATACATACATATGATACATACATACATAACTATACCTCAATAATTCATTGGGGAGTTTTATCCATTAATTTTTTTTATAACTTCCTTAAACTGACTATGTGTTCTACATCAAAATAATAAGAAAGATTATTAGGAAGTGTTTATTTAAAAATGTCTTCATCTAAAATCTGAACAATAATAATGAGCATAAATCACTTATAAAAGTAATTAAGTACTAGATTAAATGTAAGGAGACTTTATTACCAGTTACACAGTTTCAGCAGATAGTTAAATAGGTTTTATTATCATATCTAAATTTTTCAGCACTCTTTAGAAAGTGCGGCCCATGGCTAGTAAAAACATTTCTACTTTCCAGTAGTTCCCTGAGCATCCTTGAAGGTGATACTCAGTGATGTCCCATGTCTTTTAAAGGCTGAAAGTATTCTTGGCCAAATGTTTTGTTTCACAAAGTTATGAATTTGTATTGTAATAGCAGT
>NW_012156188.1:18070-18409 GCF_000956105.1 Propithecus coquereli
CCTTAGGGCTTGATTCATCCAAAATTGCCTTTGGAAGCAGCTCTGCTGATCTATGTCCACTGATTTAGTAAGAAACAATCACCATTCTTAAGAATGAGAAACTTTCGGCTGCTAAGTTAGTTCGTGCTTCTTGCATTAGAGGCCTTTTCCTCTGAATAAGATCGTTTGCTGTGGATAACATAAAAAACAAAGAGAAATTAATACTGTTATCTTTAAACAGATCCTAAATTAGTAACCGAATATCATGTTTCTACAAGACATTCTAGTAACATAGTTTCTGCAAGATCACTACCAGCTGCATTTATAGATTTAGAAATAAGAGCCAATTCACTCTTTTTT
>NW_012156189.1:0-390 GCF_000956105.1 Propithecus coquereli
TATATCCACATTGGTTCATTAATTATAGTAAATATATCATACTAATGTAAGATAATAACAACAATAGGAGAAACTGGGTATGGGGTATATGGAACTGTCTGTCTTATCTTGTCAATTATTCTGTAAACCTAAAACTGTTCTACTATTAATATATAAAGACCATTTAAAGTGAAAAACTTTAGAAATTAAAAATATAATTACAGCTATTTAAAAATTTTTAGAAATAATGGAATACAAAGTTGTAAGAATTTCCTAGAGAATAGATTAGAGAAATAGAAGTGAAAGGATAGTCAACTCAGGGAGTCAGACCAGGAGTTTCCACTGATAAAAGAAAGAAAGGAGAAAGGAAGAGAGGGAAATAGGAAGGAAGAAAGATGAGGGAGATCAGAG
>NW_012156189.1:440-1809 GCF_000956105.1 Propithecus coquereli
TATAAGAAAAAATCTAGGTGTCCCCTAAAACTTGGATGATAAAGGAAATTATAAATATACACATTAAAACAAAATTAATTAAAGCACAGATGTGTTGTGTCTCTTTAAAACGACAGCATAGCTTCTACACTATGTCTTGATAGGAATCTAGCTGGCCAAGTGGCATATCTAAAGAAAGAATAGGGCCCTTAGAAGGAGGGTTGTTCAACAACAAGGCCTAGATTAAGGATATTTAATATATCCCTAAAATAATGAGCCTTCAAGGCTGCTTCCAGAGGCTTCCCTGGCCCAGAAACGCTACTATCATGTCTTGCTGTTGGTACATCCTGATAGGGTTTACAGATGCATCGAAATCTTGGCTGAATGAAAACAGACTCTTATGTCATCCTGCTAGTTTCCCTTGCTCCGAATTCATGCTAACTAACAAAATTCTCTACTATAAGGTGGCTTCCCGCATAGCTTTACAGGAAGAAAACATGCTGACCCTCATTCCCATCTGCTTTCTTGTAGTCAATGATTAGATTGGTATTTTGATAATCACGGGTGTAATTAACCCTAAGAAACAGATCTCTTCTTGGCTGGCTAGTCTTCCTTCAGGTTAGCTTGTAAGTTGCAGTGGACTCCTCTGTTGAATTGTAACTGTATTAAGTGCACTTTTGGCATAAGTGTTGAGATCGGGACAGTAGAAAATACTTAATCTGATGAATTTTATTGGATGTCAACATTTTTAGAAAAGGAACACTGGTACATATTGAAGTCCTCTTAAACTGGACCATGTGCTTTATAAACATTAGTAATAATAAAATGAATCTCAATAAACGAACCTCTTCTCCTTTCCAATGTCTCTTTATTTCCCTTGAGTGAACCCACCCCCTTGTATGGAGAGGAAGTGGGGCTCTTAGATTCTTGAATAGTCCCAGAGAGAGAGAGCTAGTGACAGAGAAGCAGATTTCCTGGACCTAGTTCATTTGGATCCCAACATGGCACCCGACTGGGGCTTCTACTCAGACTCTGCTACTTGTGCTAATAGGATGCCTGTGCCCAGAGCTCCTTGTGCCCTTTCACTTGCACCTCAAATAGTGATGTGGGGGACCCCCGACAAAAGCGCCAAGTCCCCCACCCCATTATTCTGTGACAAAGCTCACCAACAGACAAAGCTCTCCTGTAAATATTAAGTTTCCAACCAGCATTTTATTGCTTGAAAGCACTGTTAAAGATGATCAGATACTAGAGGACAGCTTCTGACATGAAAGTCAGAGACCAAAACAACAAACCTAGAAGGAATCTAAAGTGAACAGAGATAATTTGGGAAGCCAAAATAAAGAAATAAATAAACAAAAACTATTATTTATCTAAGAGAGATGAGATC
>NW_012156189.1:13799-14119 GCF_000956105.1 Propithecus coquereli
GTGTCTTCTGTGCATTCTGAAAAATCTCAGGCACTAGGTCTTCAAATATTATCTTGGTCCCAGTATTTCTCTCTCTCCTATTCTTGTGAAACTGTGATTAGATTTATGTTAGATGGTTTTACTCTATACTCCATTTCTCTTGACCTCTCTTTCATATTTACAATCTTTATCTCTCTGTATTGCTTTCCAGATAATATTCTCTCAGTAACTTCCAGTTTTCTTATCTTTCTTCTACTTTATCCAATCTGTTAAATCCATCCAATGAATTTTCCATTTCAATTTCTGTATTTTTATTTATAGAAGTTCTATTTGGTTCTTTT
>NW_012156190.1:0-1153 GCF_000956105.1 Propithecus coquereli
ATTCAGAAGAACGTTACTCATTTCTTGGTTATGTCAGAATTACCAGGTAAACAACCCTCAGGGGTCTCTTTCTAGATTTTAGAGTTTTTGTAGGCCGTATACCTACCTTTTAGTTATTGTTATTTTCTTCTTGGGATAAGGATTCCAACTAAAGCTGGTCAGTGCTTTTATGCAATCAGTTCTCCAAGAGACACTCACTGGGTGTCCACTAATTCAATTTAATTTTGATACTATCCCCCTGGAGATGGTGTGAGATCGAACAGCTTAAGGGCTCAGTACCACATGACTGCCTCCCTCCCACTTCAGATGCCAGTCACAAGTAGTAGGTTCTCACCTATACTTCTGACTGACCAGGCTGGCTGTAAATCTGGGATTCCTATGACCTCCTCCTTGGTTTTGATTAATTTGATAGAGCAGATCATAGAACTCAGAGAAATACTTTACTTAAATTCACTGGTTTATTAATAAAGAATATGGCTCTGAGAAAAACCCAGCAGGTTAGACTCTGGTTAAATAGTTTCTCCTGAGGGCAGATCTTTTTAGGAAGAACAGAGTGCTCTGGTGTATTTCAAAATGGTTCCTTTTCCTCTCCTCCTTCTGGAAGCATGAGGAGATTTTTCTCTACTATTTACTGGGAGAACCTAGATGAGCTCTTACAGGTAAAACTCACAAATGTGTAGGGGCCTCTCTATGACTGGGTCCCCTGGAATTTCACTTCTCAGACTCTCCATACCGAGACTCCAGCAGTTCCACAATTACAGTTTAGGTGTTTTTACCCCAGCATTGGTTCCTGCGGCAGTTTCCACTTTTGCGTCTCTAGCCCAGTAAGCCATGGCCCTCTGTATTCTTCGCCTATCTTTCTCTCCAATCTTGGGGGCAGTAGTTTGCCCTGTGTCCTCACTTCCTCCTGCAGATCCAAGAAGAGTTGTTGACCTTTCAGTCTGTTTAGCTTTATACTTATTGTTAGGACAGAGTGGCACCTTCCAAACTCCTTATGTGTGGAAACAGAAACCAGAAGTCTATGTATAAGTGTTTTTAAAAATTCTGAATGGTAAAGTAAATATGATATAGTTCAATAAAGGTCTCACTTCCCCGGTTTTGATTATTTTGATACTTTAAATAAATGGATGAAATATAAAAATGTTTCAAAAAT
>NW_012156190.1:4443-5007 GCF_000956105.1 Propithecus coquereli
AAAAAGAAAAGGTAACACCTTAATCAAATCCCCAAATATGATATAGTAAATGAGTCCTAGGGATATTCAGGAAGGGTGGAAATGATATGGGAAGAATTTAATTAGTGAAGGTTGAGGACACTTTGGTAAAGGCACAAGGACATTCAGAAGAACGTTACTCATTTCTTGGTTATGTCAGAATTACCAGGTAAACAACCCTCAGGGGTCTCTTTCTAGATTTTAGAGTTTTTGTAGGCCGTATACCTACCTTTTAGTTATTGTTATTTTCTTCTTGGGATAAGGATTCCAACTAAAGCTGGTCAGTGCTTTTATCCATCCTAATTTTACCCATCCTAATCTTTATGGTTCTAACTAATTAAAAAAAAAAAAATCTCAAAATGGCCTAAGGATAAAATAGGATCCAGCGGGTCATGTAATTCAAAGGTCCAGAGGTAAGATGAACCTCAGATTCAGTGTCATCAGGAAACCAGCTCCTTTTTCTCATGTTTTCTGAGCTCTGCCTTCCTTAGTGTGTTGCTTTCATCTTCAGGTGGTTTCCACCCTAGAGCCAAGGTTGCTGTTGAC
>NW_012156190.1:6962-7233 GCF_000956105.1 Propithecus coquereli
TAATTTTTTTAATCTTAAAATTAAATTACATGAGTTCAATTTGACAATACTTTAGTGGTTTGATTTTTCTGATGAGCACAGGGAAAGGAATTTATTATACAGGTCTCTAGATTTTTCCCACGTGATTGGAAATTCTTTGAGAGCAGAGCCGTGGTATTCACTTATTTTGATAGACTTTATCTTTTAGAATATTTTTTGATTTATAGAAAAAATGAGAAGATAGTACAGAGTGTTCCCATATACCAAAGCACCCAGTTTCCCCTATAACTAA
>NW_012156191.1:0-626 GCF_000956105.1 Propithecus coquereli
TTTTACTCAAATCAGAGAATATGTAATTTTGCAATTTTTCAACATCTAGCCATTAGGAAAGGATGTTTTAGGCAGGGATCACCATAAAGCATCCAAAGTTACGGTAATATATTCCATTTTTTCAATGACTATTGCATATCAGGCTCCATGCTACTGATTTTATATGCCTAACTTCTATGTTTTTATTAAATATTATTTTCTAAATTTACAGGTGAAGTAGCTATACCTCACTGAGATTAAATGATTTGGTGAAGACTAGAGAGGGACAGAATCAGGATTTGAACTCATGGTCTCAGTCTCCAAATCCAATACTCTTTTTCTTGACCTCTCTTCTATAGAATTGGTTGTTCTGCTTCTTTTCAATAACTAACAATGTACGACCAGATCAGTTTAATTTATATGCATTTAATAACGAACTTGTGATAGATGTGGTAGACACTAAGATAAGTGCTCAGACTACAAAGATACGTAGGAAATCCTCAGTCTGAAGAAAATTCATGTAAAGAAATAATTACGTTGTGATGGGATACATGAATAGAAGTTACAGAGAAGGCACAGAAGCTATACAGGTGAGGTAGTGATTAACTCAATATTTGGAAGTTTCAAGGAATGTTTCAGGGTGACAG
>NW_012156191.1:676-1012 GCF_000956105.1 Propithecus coquereli
TCAGTCTCCAAATCCAATACTCTTTTTCTTGACCTCTCTTCTATAGAATTGGTTGTTCTGCTTCTTTTCAATAACTAACAATGTATGACCCCAGATCAGTTTAATTTATATGCATTTAATAACGAACTTGTGATAGATGTGGTAGACACTAAGATAAGTGCTCAGGCTACAAAGATATGTAGGAAATCCTCAGTCTGAAGAAAATTCATGTAAAGAAATAATTACATTGTGATGGGATACGTGAATAGAAGTTACAGAGAAGGCACAGAAGCTATACAGGTGAGGTAGTGATTAACTCAATATTTGGAAGTTTCAAGGAATGTTTCAGGGTGACAG
>NW_012156191.1:6825-7231 GCF_000956105.1 Propithecus coquereli
AAAAAAAAAAAAAAAAGCCCAGTTAGCAATCATGTATAAGGTCTCTTATTTCATAATAAATGGACTTTCATGTCTCTCACTTTTGATTTTAAATACAATAATTTTCGTCAAAGCAATTTAAGAATGGTCATATCTTAAGCATCATTGTATAGCCAGGAGAAATATGTTTATTGCAAGGGTTTCCATTATTTCCATGATACTCTTAATTTCCCCATCATCATGCACATAGATTGAAAGTGGTGATAGTGTGCTTGTTGTCAAACATTCTTTCATCCCTCACCTTCTGGCCTCAAAACATGGATAGAGAGATGGCTGCCAGATGTCAAGAAACAGCCTTTGGGCATTACATAGAATGTTCTCTGTGCCCTTTCAAGTAGTAGACAGATGCTGTATTCAGAGAGAGTGT
>NW_012156192.1:0-280 GCF_000956105.1 Propithecus coquereli
TGTTCTCCCAGTTACTTCTACCCTTCCCTAGTCTTCCCTCCTCTTTGCCATCTTTGGCACCACATGAAGGATCTAGGGGGGCAGCTAATGACTCAAACTCATTAAGGAACACAGAAATAGGCACCACTCACCTCTTTTTGGGGTCTTCTGCATTCCTGTGGAGTCTAAAGAGTAACAGACAGATTTTTCTCAGGTCTAGAACTCTGTTCTCTTTTGTATTGCATTACCAGATCTCTTTGGCCTTGGAGGGGTACCAGAGATCACTTCCTATCATAAGGGA
>NW_012156192.1:13099-14422 GCF_000956105.1 Propithecus coquereli
TCTCTCATTCCAAACAATTGATGAGGAGATCAAATTAAAAGAAAGACACATAATAGTGTCATGGCTAGCCTTAAAAATTCTCTTAACTAAATTAAAGCACAAGAATCTGACCTCAAACAAAGTTAAAATCCTTTGTAAGTTATGCTTAAAGGTCAACTTAATTAAAAGCTGATAGTCAAGATATATATTTTTTTAAAAGGTTTCTACTTTTTCTCATTCGTATCCTATTTTTAAAATTTTCTTTTGTTGACTGAAATCCTTTTTTAAATTATGTGCTTGGTCCCTCTGTTTGCTTTTTTACAAATTGTTCTCCCAGTTACTTCTACCCTTCCCTAGTCTTCCCTCCTCTTTGCCATCTTTGGCACCACATGAAGGATCTAGGGGGGCAGCTAATGACTCAGACTCATTAAGGAACACAGAAATAGGCACCACTCACCTCTTTTGGGGGTCTTCTGCATTCCTGTGAAGTCTAAAGAGTAACAGACAGATTTTTCTCAGGTCTAGAACTCTGTTTTCTTTTGTATTGCATTACCAGATCTCTTTGGCCTTGGAGGGGTACCAGAGATCACTTCCTATCATAAGGGAACACCTGAACTTGGCGTCTGTGATAGCTGGAGAGTTGCGGGTGAGAGCTACAAATTTAGTGGTGGCTGACAGAAGTTGTTTACAGTAAATGGGCATACTACAGGGGGCTATTCATTTCTTTGCACACTTAGATAAGAAAGGCACAGTTTAAACACTTAAAGAAATGTCTTTATAGCAAAGTGCACTGTGGAAGCATTGCATGGCCTAGTCCCATGGCGTTTTCCTTTTTCTGGGGCCTAGGATTCAGTGTAAAGGTAAAATCCATGATTTTTAAAGGTCTAAAGACTCTGTCTTCCAACTGCTCCTGCTTTTCAAATATTTTCATTATTAGACCCTAAAAACTACAAATGGTTTGCTGTCCCTGTTTCTTAATGGACCCTGCCTGGAGCTCAGTTAGAAAACAGAGCTACTTATCTAAATGAGATTGGTCTCCTTATAAAATCCTGTGGTAAATTCCTATGATTTTGTGTTACCTTAACATCCATTTTAAATCTTTTTCTAACACCTGAACTCCTTCTTGAAAAAAGCTTAAATTCTCTCTCTCTCCGTGCAGGGTGCTGAGATGTAAATTTCCTACCCTATTTTCTCTAAAACTCAGTAAGGGATTTGGCCACGTGAAACAGATAAACTTTAATCTTTTCCATTTACAAAGGCACAGTTTGAATCCAACTGTTCTTTTAAAGCAGTGAATTTTATCAGTCTTCTGGCTAAAGTGAAAACTTCCACTTCGCCCTCTGA
>NW_012156192.1:19035-20692 GCF_000956105.1 Propithecus coquereli
CCCGCCTCGGCCTCCCAGAGTGCTAGGATTACAGGCGCGAGCCACTGCACCCGGCCTATAAACCACTTTTTGAGAAAAATCAAAGTAAGATAATAATTGTTTGTGGATGGCAAAATTCTTAGAATAGCTGTGGTTAAAGAAACTATTAACAAGGAAATTTGGTTGTTTTGTGGCCTACAACAATTTAACATAATCAAAATTATTACTGATAACATATGGGAAGGCATATCAGAATTTTAGGAATTTCATACAATTTTGGAACATATATTAATAACACATTTATACAAATATAACCCAAATAAAATTAAACACAATTTTATATTGACAATGCTTCCTGTATGATTTTAACACACCAAATAAACCTAATATGTATCTCTCAGATTTCTAGGAGCCCTAATATTCAAAAAGTTAATTTGAGGTCAAAAAGACAGAATTTAGAATTTGAAATTTTGGTTTGGAAAGTTTGTCAAATATCAAAGGTTTAAAATACTTGCTCAAAATACGATCATAAGTCACTGTAAAAGAGTAGTCATTCATGTAGCCAAAGTAATAATTCAAAGATTTCAAAAACCAAAAACTTCTACTCCTTGATAGAGAGGAGACTCAGTTTCCCAAACAATCAAAAGACCTAATAAAGACACTGTGAGACAAACTGAATCAGTCTCTTTTTCTCTCCTTTCTTGTTCTTTTGCAATTTCCTCAAGTATAAACAAAAATCTTTTACTATCTCATTAACACCACATGTAAATCTTGTTTAAAAGAGAAAACCAAATTATACATTTGCATTAGTATATTATTAATGCTAAACCTAATTTTAATAAAAAACTTATAAAGAAATTTATCCATTCTTAATCAGTTTTGACCTCAGGGAAAGATTTTTATAAACCTTTTATAACATCTTACAATTTTCCCATTTTCCCAACTTTTTATATCCTTTTAGTTTTATTATTTCTTTATTCCTTTAATGTAAAACAACTTTTAAAAACCTCTAAACAAGGCAAAGTTACTTTCTCTTTAACAAAAACCACATTTCCCTTCTTGTAACCTTTTTTTAACCAAAAACACATCCTACTTTCCTTATACACATTGCATATAGAATTGTTTCTCTGCTATAAAGTAGTTTTAATTACATATATTAATTACAATGTTAACTTTTAGCAACCCTAATTTTCAGTGAAAAACCTAGGAAGTAAGCAATGCTAATTATTTACCAGATGCAGTGTCCAGGACAAAGGACAGAGACAATGGCTTGAGGATCTAGTCCCTCCCAGCATGGCCAAGAGGCACAGCTTGTACACCTGTGCCTGTTCCTATGAGGATGGAGTGTCATCCCCAGGCTTCCCAGTGGTCATTTGTCTAGACCTCAGAAGCTAAAGGCTAAATCCAAAGACAAATTCACAGACAAACTAATTAAGTATCAAAAATATAATAAAAGCAACAGTTTTATGACCTGAAATATTTAGTAGAGACTGTATAAACCTGTCTGACCAATAGACCCAAGTAAAAATGTCTAAATAAAATTCTGAAGATGTTTCTATTTTATTTTAAAACTATCTTTATTTACCAAAGATTACTAAAGTCATGTGAACTTGAAAAGCATTTGGGCTAGATATTTAATTTATGATTACTCATTTATTTAGAGGTTAATTTGGGAGGC
>NW_012156193.1:0-410 GCF_000956105.1 Propithecus coquereli
TTGAGTTATCACAGGTGAGTTTTTATATCAAACTGCTTGAGATTATTTTTTAAAATATCGTTAGTAGTAAAAAAATTCACAGATAACTCGTAACTCTTTGTGCCTAGTGAGTCAGCCTTCATCTAGAAATCTCTATCATTTAGTGTAAATCATAATTGCAAACTCATTTATATTTGATCTCAGAATTCGTAATATTGTTTCTCAGCAGAATTACCTTTTTAGCACTTAGACCAAAATCATAGCATCATAGACTACTAGCACTGGAATAAATCTTAAATATTCTGGGGATCAGGCCTTTTGTTTTATTGATGAGTAATCTTAGGTCTTAAAAAAAAAAGTGAAACAAGTTACCCAAGATGAAGCTACTGCTTGATCTGATATCTGGTGACTCTTTTCCAGTGGTCCTTTGA
>NW_012156193.1:2772-3048 GCF_000956105.1 Propithecus coquereli
AGATTTGTTATAATTTTTCCACTCAGCATTATTTTATAAAAAATTTGCATTTTACTAAATGTGGGTCTTATGAGTGAACTAAAGAAAAAAGAAAATTATTTCTTGGCGTTGGGACAGGAACTGAGTGACAGGTAGTAAAAATAAAAAAACAGCAATTGAGTTTCATTCAGTGAAGGATGAGGTAATTTAAATGTTGGGGAAGAGAAAAGATTTGTGCTTCTGATTGAAACAGAATAGCAAGGACTGGATTTACCTTCCTGCCTGAAAAAAAAAAAA
>NW_012156193.1:4913-5469 GCF_000956105.1 Propithecus coquereli
GCAAATATAATTAGGAAATAGTAGTCTTGTCTAATGGGAAGGTTTGAAGAACTAAAGCAGTTGATTATAAATCCCGGATTGAGGAAAGCAAAATTCTAGAATTAGTTTTAAAAATAATTTTATAGTCTATATAAGCAAGAGATTACATATTTCATTTTTCATTATATATTTCATATGTATACTTTTTCTAGCTTTACATTCTATCGCATTAAAAATCTCATTAGATAATGGATATGTGGTATCACATGGGGTGCAAAGGACACGAACTTGAGAAGTTGATGGATCTAAATCTATTAAGTTTGAATATCTTTAGCTATGAAACTTTAACTTACTTGTTTAAGCCTCATTTTCTTATAGGTAAAATTAAACTAATAATATTGAAAGGCAATAATGTATGTAAAATGTCAGACATAATCTATGAGTTAGAACAGATAGTAAATAAGTGTAAGTTCCTCTAATATCACAGATATTTCTTTAGAAAGGAAAATTTTTAAATATAGGTAAAATTAAGTTATAATAAACTTCAAAGGACATTTTAATGCCATTTTATCAATGA
>NW_012156194.1:0-1332 GCF_000956105.1 Propithecus coquereli
AAAAGGTGAAGTGTCAAAATATGAGGCCAAATGTGACCTCCAACAAGTAATAAAAAAAAGCAACAATTTTTTTAAAAGCAATTTTTTTTTTTTTTGAGGCAGCGCCTCTGTCACCCAGGCTAGACTGCAGTGGCATCATCATAGTCATTGCAGCCTCCAACTCCTGGGTTCAAGTGATCTTCTTGCCTCAGCCTCCCGAGTAGCTGGAACTACCTGTGCATGCCACTACATCTACACCCAGCTAATTTTTTTTTTTACTTTCTGTAGAAACAGTGTCTCACTGTTACCCAGGCTGATCTCAAACTCCTGGCCTCAAGTGATCCTCCCGCCTCAGCCTCCCAAAGTGCTAGGATTACATGCATGGGTCACTACACCTGGCCAAAAGCAGTAATACAAATGAAAGTGTCTTGGATGATACCTGATACATAGAAGACACTTAAGAAATGCCAATTACTTTTCTACGTGGGGCAAGAACTCAAGAATAGCTGGATTTGTTGCCAAGGGTGTCTCAAGTGACACGGAAAAGAAAAAGACTTGAAGAAGTAGAAAGCCTAGGACCTGGGCTAAGACAGTGAGGAGGAACAAGTAGCCAAGACTATTAGAAGACAGGTGCAGACCCTTTATACTTTAGGACTATGACAGGAAAAAGAGAACGGATAGAGGCAGAGGAAGGGAGGAAAGAAAGGAAGTGAACGGTAAATTATACACATGTTCCTTGATGTTGCCTATAGCTGCTATTTCCAAATATTAACACAGTCTAAATATTTCTCATTTTAAGAAATAATTTGCAATATCTTCTTTTGGTTTTATAAACTGGTTATATTAATGAAATTATGTGTATATCATATCATGAATATCAATAAATATTGGTTAGAAGCAGGGCCTGGAGGTATGCACCTGTAGTCCCAGCTACTCAGGAGGCTGAGGCTGGAGAATTGCTTGAGTCTGGGAGTTCAAGAGCAGCCTGCGCAACACAGGGAGAACATGTCTCAAAAAATAATAATAAATAGATAAACAAATATTGGTTAGAGTAAAACAAAAACCAGCAGTAATATAAACATGCAGCAATCCTTTTAAACTCTTAAAACTAGGTTTGTTTTCTAATTTGGAGAGTGCTAAATATATACGTGCAGGAGTTTTAAAACCTAATTTCTAAGTTTAAAGAATACACTTACGGCTGGGCACCGTGACTCACGCCTGTAATCCTAGCTCTCTGGGAGGCCGAGGCGGGTGGATTCTTTGAGCTCAGGAGTTCGAAACCAGCCTGAGCAAGAGCGAGACCCCGTCTCTACTAAAAATAGAAAGAAATTAATTGGACAACTAAAAATACAT
>NW_012156194.1:12342-12881 GCF_000956105.1 Propithecus coquereli
GCTGAGGCAGGAGTATCTCTTGAGCCCAGGAGTTTGAGGTTGCAGTGAGCTATGATAATACCACTGCACTCTAGCAGGGGGGACAGAGTGAGATCCTGTCTCAAAAAATATATATACTCTCCATAAAGTTATTAAAATATATCAATTTCTTCAATGTATTAGCAATCACCCTTATGTCATAAATTATCGTTTTACTTACTTATCCCTATCAGTTCACTTGGTGGCTATGATCACTGTTCACTACTTTCAAATATAACTTTTTTTTTTAATTTAGGCATAGTAAATTAAGATCTAGTCTCAAAATATCTTTGACAGTAAAAGAAATGACTATAAACTTTGAAACAATGTAAATTTGAGAATGTGTTCATGTGACTTTCGAATATTAATAAAATTTTGCCTGGATTAAAGAAAGGGGGAAGGCTGTTAGGACCACAAGACAAGAACAAAGGTCACACACAGAAAGTAATGCTTTGAGGTCCTAAATTTAAAAAGTAGATTTTAGAAACACTAAAACATTTCTTGATCATTTGTGGGAGGAA
>NW_012156194.1:12931-14516 GCF_000956105.1 Propithecus coquereli
AGGATCTTGCTATGTTGCCCAGGCTGGTATCAAACTCCAGGCCTCAAGCAATCCTCCCACCTCAGCCTGCAAAAGTGCTGGGATTACAGGCATGAGCCACTGTGCATGGCCCCTTTTGCTGACTTTAACTAGGTTATTGACTTACTGAATTTTCTGAGTTCTTTATATAGTCTAATTTTTGTCATATATGTGATAGGGGAATAGTTTCTCCCAGCCTGTGACTTGTCTTTTCATTCCCCCAACATTGTGTTTGGAAAAGCACAAGTTCTTAATTTGTATGAAGTCTAATTTGTCAACTTTTTCATTTATGCATCATGATCTTGGTGTCATACCCAAGAAATCTCTGCCTGACCTGAGGTCAAAAAGATTTTTGTCCTATGTTTTCTTGTAAATATTTTATAGCTGTAGGTTTTACCCTCAAAGATTTATGAACCATTCTGAACTAATTTTTGCATAAAGTGTGAGGTACATAGTGAGGCTGTAATAAAGAAAATGATTCTGGTTGGGCACAGTGGCTTATGCCTGTAATCCTAGCACTTTGGGAGGCTGAGGTAGGAGGACTGCTTGAGCCCAAGAGTTTGAGACCAGCCTGGGCAACACAGTGAGACTTCATCTCTACAAAAAAAAATATACATATATATTAGCTGGGTGTGGTGACACACCTGTAGCCCCAGCTACTCAGAAAGCTGAGGCAGGAGGATCATTTGAACCCAGGAGTTCAAGGCTGCAGTGAGCTACAATCATGCCACTGCATTCCAGCCTGGGCAACAGAGCTGAGACTCTGTCTCTAAGGAAAAGAAAGAAAAAGATTCTATTTTCTATTTTGATGTCTGAATGCTGATTGCTTTCAAGTTCTACCCCTTTCCCCGTTTTGTTCCTGTCCCACATCTGGGTGAGTCTATAAGAAAGCCCAGGCATTCCTTCCCTTGGTGTCAGTGGGAAATTCAAACCAGGTAAATTCCACACATGGGAACCATCACACAAGCTCCACATTCTAATCACAAATAAAAACCACCCTGTTTCACTCTTGCTTGATTCTCAACTAAATCTAAGCCCTTGTCCTTGAGGAATCCTTTTGCTGTTTACTGTGTGCTTAATCTTAATTTCATATCCACTAGTGCCTTTGTGTCATTTTTCCCAACAATTATACAAATTCCTGGCCACGGTGCTGCCCAGTGACCAACAGGGGATACTGGGTATCCAAATAAAACATTCTTTTTTTTCTTCTTTGCATATGAACATCCAACTGTTTCAAACCATACTCTCTCAACTGAATTACCTTTATATTTTGCCAAAAATGAACTGACAATTTTTGTGTGTTTGGATCCTCTATTTTTTCCATTTAACTGTATGTCTATCTTTTCTCCAATACCACACTGCCTTGATTATTGTAGCTTTAGCGTAAGTTGAAATCAGGTAGTGTGAGTCTTCCAACTTTGTTGTTCTTTTTCAAAATTGTTCTAGCTTTTCCACTTCCTTTACTTTTCCTTATTAATTTTAGAATCAGCTCATCAGTTTCTGTAAGAATTCCTGCTGGGATCTGAACTGATTGCATTGAATCTATAGATCAGTTTGAGAAGAACAG
>NW_012156195.1:0-337 GCF_000956105.1 Propithecus coquereli
TGTCTAAGAAGAATAGTCAATTTCCAATATCATTTCTATCTGTGTTAGTTAAGTTTGTTGATCAAATGAATTAGGTAAGGATATTGTTTTTAGATCTAGTAGTGCCAACTTCAAAGTCTTTAGCACAATGAAAAGAATTAAGTATCATTTTAAATGACCTGGCTTTGAATTCTGGCTCTAAAGTCTTGAACAGGTATAATCCTTTAAGTTTTAGTTTTCTCATCTGTAAAATGAGGATCCAATCTGCCCTATCTATTGGTAGGTAAACTAGACCATGTGGTCCAGGTGTGATTGATCCCATTTCTACTTAGAGGGATAGACCTTGATTGATATAAAC
>NW_012156195.1:12232-13158 GCF_000956105.1 Propithecus coquereli
CTCTCTCTTCAATTCTTACTGCCGTGTACTCTAAATTTGTCCTCTCAGTTTGTTCCCCACACAATGCCCATCCTCTCTTGCTCAGCAAGGATTTGAATGAATGGATGAATGAATGAGAGGATGGATGGATGGACAAATGCATGATCTGTTGACTCGAACTCAGGTGGAAACCACTTTCTACTCCCCCTTTCCAGAATAGAGGGAAATGGGTGTTAAAAGCCATTTGCAGTGACCCGCCCTTGGCACTTGATTGGAACATAGCATGTTGGTCTGCTTAGCAAATGCTTCTCAACCAAAAATATCCAAGAGGAAAGGATACAACTTTTTTTTTTTGCCTTCCCAAAGGAATTCAAAGTAGTAAATATTATTAAAACACAGATAAAGCTGAATGGTCATTTAGTGTTTAGAAATTAGAAAGAGCAAGCCTCTAGGATATTAGTCATTAACTATAATCAAATGCCGAATTTAGTGCTGAACTTCTAGTAGTGAAGACAGTTCTATTGCACTTAAGAGAAACATTCATTAAACAAGACATTATACTAACCAGTAGGTTAAAAAACTGCCTCTTTATCTGATCACTTTACCAAAATATTTTAGGTGACTCTCTTGTTTTAACTGGGCAGTCTGCCATCTTCAAATAATCATATTTTACATAGACTTTCCCAACAGACTTCTTTTCTTCCTTTGTAACTTATTGCAATTGTGCATAATTCCCCAACCCAACATTAATTATGAAGTTAAATGCCACCCTTTTCCTGTCTTGTCCTTTTAAAAAACATGATCAAAGCAATACGTTCATATCATCAAAAATATGAAGTGGAAGACTCACAATAGAAAACAACTGTCCCTTGTTCCTCTTCCCAGTTTCTCTCTCTCGTGGCTATCATTTCAAACGATTTTAGGTATATCTTATTTTATTAATACTT
>NW_012156195.1:16488-16809 GCF_000956105.1 Propithecus coquereli
TATCCATATTGTTTTATACAATTGCTTTTAAAATCAGCTAAAAGAAGAAAGGAGAAGAAATGTGCATTTATACTCTGTCTTATAATTATATAATTACCTTTATTGATGCTTTCTGGGTTTTTTTTGTGTGTGTGGGTTTATTCAAATTACTGTTTGGGGTCACATGCTTTCAGTCTGAAGAACTTCTTTTGTTATTGCTTGTGAAATGGTCTGCAAGCAGCAAATTTTTTTTTAATTTTTGTTTACCTGGAAACATCTTTGTTTCACTTTAATTTTTGAAATACAGATTTTTTTTTTGGATAGAGGATTCTTGGTTGCAAC
>NW_012156196.1:0-386 GCF_000956105.1 Propithecus coquereli
GAAACAATACTATACATATAGTTAAAATTCTACTTAGCATAGTGTATTATAATTGAATAGAAGAGACATATTAAGCAAGAAAAAAATCAGAGACCAGTTGTGTCATTTTGAACAAAACATCCAAAAATAAATGTAGTTTGAATATTGCAGCCAAATCTACATAATTACTTGCTCTTAAAGATTCAACTTTATTTAAATATATTTTTGTAAATTTTCTTCTAAATTTCTGCTATGGACAACATCAAGGCTCTCATTTTTACATGTTAATATTAATGTAAGTAAAGTATAGGGTAATTGATGGATGTCCTGTTGCATAGTCTTCATTTCATTTTAGATTACAATTATAAAAAAGATAGTGTTCAAAGAACATTTCTACATTTTTCCTC
>NW_012156196.1:11806-12063 GCF_000956105.1 Propithecus coquereli
TGAACTGTGGATGAAACAGGCTACTTACCTCAGCTGTTTTTCTTTGTTTTCTTTATAAAATCTTGCTGCTGTATAATTCTAGTTTTCCCATGTGTTGCCCGTTTTATGCCATCACTTGAATGTTAGATTCTTTCTTGCTGAAAAATCTGATTGAATGATGCGGTCTGAGGAAGCACAGAGAATTCTTGAAGCAAATGATTTTATGCACAATTTAAATAATAAAAGTATAAACAATCATGGACTCACCATCCAGATGA
>NW_012156196.1:12113-14131 GCF_000956105.1 Propithecus coquereli
CTGTTCTGTATCCTGTTATCTGGGTGTTGGAGTTGAATGATAAATCCTATGGGATTGGATTTGGCAACTCTAGGATGTGTTCACATGTGATTATTTACTAAGTAATTTGTTGTGATGGAAATAACAATGAAATGATCTCCATATTTCCTGAAGGGGATAGATACTTTTGATTTTCCTGTTGAGGTATAAAATTTAAATGTCTTACAATATCTGTGATATTATGATATATATATTTGTCCATCATTCCTGGCTCTCAGCTCCTGTAAGCCTTGTTACTTGCTAATTGACTAGAGCAATATCTTTTCTTAAAATATTTGGTCTTTTATTTTTGGTTCCTGAAGTAGCTCCTGAATTGTAGAGTTGAAAGACAGTCTTTTGTTGTTTACAATAAGCCTTTGAAACACACCTGAGCTTATGTTAATGAGGTGACTTTTGCAAAGCCCCTGGAAACCACCGGAAGGGAGGCTGGTTGCCAGGGCAACAAGTCAAGTGCTGAGAGGAATGGAATTTTCATTTTCAAACCCAACCTCTGTGCAGGGCAGGGGGGGGCAGGAAAATGGCCTATAGTTAAATTAATTATGCCTATGAAATGAAGCTTCCATAGAAACACCAATGGACAGGGTTTGGGGAGCTTTCAGAGAGTTGAATACATGACGGTTTCTGGTAGGTGGTGAGCCTGGCAAGGGCTTGAAAGCTCTGCACCCATTCCCTATACCTTGCCTTTCCCTAACTAAACCTTCCTCTGGCAGTTTATTGATATCTTTAAAGATATCTTTTATGATAAACTAGTAAATGTAAGTAAGCGTTTTCCCGAGTTTTTGAGTGGGGCTAGCAAAGTAATCAAGTGTACAGAGAGGGTCATGGAGCTGGTTGGTCAGAAGTTTTGAAGGCCTGGACTTGCAGCTGCTCTCTGAAGAGGGGACAGTCTTGTGGACTGAGTCCTCAATCTGTGTGATTTGATGCTATCTCCAGGTAGACAGTGTCAGAATTGAACCATAGTTGAAGATTTTTACTGATGTATCCTACAAAATTGATTGCGTATTTGTTGGTAGGGAGAAATTTGGACACATTCGATCCCAGAAGTCTTCTGTGTTGATCGTTGTGGTGTGATGGCAGAGCAAAAACACTTGTGGTTTGATATTTTTTCCTTCAGAATCATCTTCCCTTCTATAAATATAAACACTGAGTTTAAATGATTTTGCTGGATTCTTGAAACACTGGGTATCTTCTCACGTACAATTAAGTGAATAACCCTGATTGAGAAGCAGAGACATGGGCCCAAGGACTCTAAACCAAGGCCATCTTCAGCTTGCAAAAAAAGGTCATTGAAGTTCCAGTTATTTTTTCTAGAAAGTCTCCCCGGGAGGTGTCCCAGCCTGCTCACACCATCGTGGAGGGAGCCCTTAAAACTAAAAGAAGCTTCAGATCACTGGAAATCTGGAGATCCACATGAAGGCTGGGTGGGTTTGGGATGGAAGGTGTGTGTGATTCTTCTGAGATTGCAATTGTTATTGTCTGTTTTTAGACATCGATAAATAAAGCCAATTCAGATTTAAGTGAGAAGTGACTGTACTGTAAAGGAGAATTGCAATGGGGGGGAAGCAGCGAATATAAGATCTACAGGCATCTCGAAGTTTAGGCAGAAGAGGGCTTTCTTTCATAGGCAGGAGCAACTAAGATTAGAAGACAGGTGGGAGGGGAAGGGCAAGATGGAGAGTGGCAAAATTAGATGGTAAATCAGAGAACGATGTACCCTGAATTCAGACGTTCTCAGCAGGGACACAGCGTGGTGCTAAGGCTGAAGGGGCATCAGTGTTCAGGGGACTGGCAGAAGTGGAGTAACTTATGCTATACCTGATTGATAAGTATTCTGTTCAGGTCAGTAAAAACAGAATTGTTCATCTAGTTGTTTATGAGGCAAATGTGGGAATTTGTAGAGTCTGTGTCTGACTTTGTGATAGGTGAAGCAGGGAGCATCATCTCAGCCACAAAGGGAAGGGAGTTTCTTTGCAGTGAGC
>NW_012156196.1:14181-15438 GCF_000956105.1 Propithecus coquereli
AATCCAGCCACTTGCAGAGCCAGGAGCCTCAGAGGCAGGTACTGAGACCGACACCACTCTGTGCAGAGCTCCAGGGCTGGGTGGGTACCTGTGAGGATGTCATCCTGGAGGCCCCACCTCTCCCCATCCAGGCTTCCAGGGCTGCCACCCCCACCGCCACCCTCACAGCCCAACTGGTTCTTCTTCCTGGGGGCTGTGGTGGGGGCTGCCTTCCTGATGGACTTTTGGAAAGGCTGGACTGCCACCCCCCCAGGAGGGAGGTACCAGGGGCCCAGGACAGAGGAGGGAGGAAGGCCCCTCCCCCCAGTGACCTCCCTGCCAGTCACCCACAGGAACATGCCCATCTCTTGGAGGAGGACACTGAGGTGGGACCAGTGTGAACAAAGCTGGGAAAAGGCACATCCCAGAGCTCTCAGCTGCCCTCCCAGGCCTCCTGGGGTCAGGGTAGGGTGGAGACCCAGGGGCTGATGAAGACTGGGAGAGCCAAGCACTCAGTCACCATAACGTCTCAATGCTGCCCACTCACAGACAGTGCCTTTTGGGAGGTGGCTCCCCAGTGAGCTTCACAGCCCAACACCACACAGGGCAGGATCATCAAACACTTGCCAGGAACCTCCGGGAGGGCAGGGGTGGACAAGGACTCTGGGAGAGGACACTGGTGTGAGTGCTTGGAGGCAGGGGCCAAGAGGGCAGCTTAGCCAGAAGGCTTCTATCCTCCCCTGGGACAGAAAGACAAATCTTGGATGTTCTCACTCATATGTAGGGGCTAAATATTAAAAGCAATTGATCTCCTGGAGACAAAGAGAGAAATGATAGTTACCAGAGGTTGGGAATAATAGCAGGAGGGGGGCATAAAGTGGGGATGGTTAGTGGCTGCAAAAGTATCATTAGATAATTGGATAGAATGAACAATATTTGATAGCACAACAAAGTGACTATGATCAATGATGAGAGCTTTCAGACGGACATGTGTGCTTCCCTTTGTCTGTTACAGAATTTGTAAATAAAGGTCCCATTCGGCATTTTCCTTTTCATTTGACTTACAGGGCTTTCTGTGATTCACAATATTCTGGTTTTATATTGTGTACTTTATCAGTCTTTTATTTTATTAATATTTCTTGGTTTGAGTAATATGCCAGATTCATTATCACAGCTTATAAAAGTATTTATCAATGTTTTCTTCTACTATTTGTATGCTTTAAATTTTTTTGCCATTTAGATTTCTCCTTTGTCATTTATCTTACTATAGCATGTGAA